>NW_027466100.1:2282500-2345000 GCF_046127955.1 Nelusetta ayraudi | reverse complement strand
AACTGCCGTACTTCCTGGGGGCTGTGAGGAAAGCAGATGGGTCATCAGAGCAGTGGTCTGTCCAGCTACTGATGGGCTCTAAACCAGTAGAGTTCAAGATCGACACGGGAGCCGATGTGAGTGTCATTAGCGAACATACCTACCACTCACTCATCCCAAAAGGTCCACTACAGCCATCTGAAATTCCACTGGATAGCCCTGGAGGCGAGCTGCAGTGTCTTGGAAAGACACAGAGCACAGTGACATACAAGGGAAAGACTCACCCACTTACTGCATACGTCATCGGGGGTCATGCTGTAAACAACCTTCTCAGCAGGCCGATGTCCGTAAAGATGAATTTAGTAAAGAGAGTGGACGAAGCAGTGTGCAACAGAGCGCATGTGCAAGCATATGGTGAGCATGGGACGTTAAAGACCGAACCAGTGAAAATACAGCTGAAAGAAAATGCTCAGCCGTTTGCTGTACACACAGCACGACGTGTACCACTCCCTATGCTGCATAAAGTAAAAGATGAGCTCCAAAGAATGGAGGAAAACGGCATCATTGAAAGAGTGACACAACCCACTGACTGGTGTGCCCCAATGGTGCCGGTCCTAAAGAAAAGCACAGGCAGAGCCCGAGTCTGTGTCGACCTCAAAAAGCTGAATGAAGCTGTAAAAAGAGAGCATTACATTCTGCCTATCACTGAAGAAATCACAGCGAAGCTGAGTGGGGCGACAGTGTTCTCTTCACTTGATGCGGCCAGCGGCTTCTTCCAAATACCGTTGCACCCAGACAGCTGCAAACTCACAACCTTCATCACACCGTTTGGCAGGTTCATGTTTAAGCGGCTGCCATTCGGCATCACCAGCGCACCGGAAATCTTCCAGAGGAAGATGATGGAGACACTGCAAGGGCTGGGGGGTGTCGAAGTCTTCATGGACGACATTCTGGTTTATGGGGCCACTGTGGAGGAGCATGACAGCCGCCTGGAAAGAGTGATGCAGCGCATCGAGACAGCAGGTCTGAAGTTGAACCGCGAGAAGTGTTCCATTAGGCAGAGCCAGCTGCGGTTCCTGGGACACCTCATCGACCGGTCAGGGATTCGGCCGGACCCCGACAAAGTGGAGGCTATTCGGCAGCTGTCACCACCAACCGACGTGCAGGAGCTGAAAAGGGTACTGGGGATGGTGAACTATCTGGGGAGATACATCCCCAACCTTTCAACAATGGGACAGCCGCTGTATGAGCTCCTGAAAAGTAAAAGTGCATGGACATGGAGTCACGCACAACAAGCGGCCTTCGAAAACATCAAGGAGCTGTTGACAACTGCGCCGGTCCTTGCATACTACGACCTAAGAAAACCCACTACTTCCAGTGACGTACTTAAACACACCCACCCCTACATTCAGGTACACACACCACCACATCCATACACACACCACCACATCCATACACACACACACACACACACACACACACACACGTATACACAGATGCAAACATGCACATACACACAAGTATACACACATGCAAATATACACATACACCCGCACACACGCACACACACACACAAATATTCACAAGCGTGGGTACACTGTTGTACACTATTGCATAGCTTATTGTCTTATTGATCCATGAGTAGATTATTATCATCGTTATTATTACTATCAACATTATTATTATTATTATTATTATTACTATTATTATTATTATTATTACTATTAACGTTGCTATTATTATCATCGCTATTATTATTAACATCACTGAACGAACTCGCATGTATGTTTGTATGGGTATATATGTACTATCTGACAATTAGCTATGCATATTTACGATCTGTTTTGTTCTCTCTTAACACAATTGTATATTGTTGCCAGTTGCCTCCTCTACTCCTCTCTCTCTATCCCCTCATCATCTCATCATCCCCCCTCCCCCTCCCCCCCCACACACTCATTTCCCCTCTACTCACCTCCCTATCTATCCCCCTCAGTCCGGTCATGGCCAGAATGTCACCAAGAACATTATAATAAAACCACTGAAGAGGTAGCTCCTGAAACCACCCACGTGGCTCACACTCTCAAGATCTACCTCTGAGAATAAAATCTGTCAGCCATCATAGACATTCAGAGACACTTCTGCTTGTCATTATGGCCGGACCGGACAAGGGGAAAAAAAAAAAAAAAAAAAAAAAAAAAAAAAAAAAAAAAAAAAATAGTGACTCAACGATCAATGTTTTTTATGGTGCCTTTGTGAGCCTATGGCCACGTGTTATTTTTTTCTCTTCATCCGCGAATGAAATTTACGGTGCTCTAAGAGGCTAATTGAAATTTAAAATGAGAAAAAAAAAAAAAAAAAAAAAAAAAAAAAAAAAAAAAAAAAAAAAAAGAAAACCCACTGCTGTATCAGCCGATGCAAGTAGTTATGGACTTGGGGGGGTTCTCCTTCAGCTCCATGGAGAACAATGGAAACCTGTGGCGTACTGCTCCAGGCGCCTCACCGAAGCTGAAAGCCGCTATGCCCAAATTGAAAAAGAGGGGCTAGCTGGCGTGTGGGAATGTGAGAAATTCGACAGATACCTCAGCGGCCTGGAGCAGTTCAAGCTGATAACAGATCACAAGCCACTTGTGCCCCTTATCAACAATCGCAGCCTGGACAGCGTACCTCTACGATGCCAGCGCCTTCTCATGAGGCTCATGAGATTCAACCCAGTAGCAGAGTACGCTCCAGGAAAGACTCTAATTGTTGCCGACACCCTGTCACGCAGTCCACTGGCCAATACGTGTACAGAGAGTGACACACATAGTGAAGTTGCATGCTACGTGGCTAGCGTAGTGGAAGGAATCCCTGCGTCGGCAAGTAAAATGGATGAGATCAAAATGGCGACTGCAGACGATGCTCAGCTGCAGTCTGTAGCGAGGCTCATCAAGAGGGGTTGGCCTGAACACCTCAGCAGTGTGCCCTTGGATGCAAAGGAATACGTCCAGGTGAAATCTGAGCTATCAGAGCACAACGGCCTCATTCTAAGAGGAAGCAGGATCGTGGTGCCAAAGTCCATGAGAGGTGAGATACTCCTGAAAATCCATGAAGGGCACCAGGGTATTGTAAAATGTAGGGAAAGAGCCTCTTCTTCGGTATGCTGGCCCGGACTTTCTACTGAGCTGAATAAGCTAGTGTCTTCATGTCAGGTGTGTCAGGAACTGAAACGAACACAGCAAAAGGAGCCTCTCATTTCAACACCGCTTCCAGAGCGTCCTTTTAAAAGAATCGCAATGGACCTCTGTGGTGATTTCAGACTATTACTCCAGGTTCCTGGAAATACTGCACCTACCTTCAACGACTACCACACAAGTCATCCTGAAACTCAAATCAGTTTTTGCCAGATTCGGCATTCCAGACGAGGTGGTGAGTGACAATGGACCCCAGTTCGCAAGCATGGAGTTCCAGAGGTTTGCCAAGCAAATAGACTTTAAGCACTGCACATCAAGCCCTCACCATCCACAAGGCAATGGACACGCTGAGAGGGCCGTGCAAACGGCAAAGAAAATCCTGAAGCAGGAAGACCCTCTGGTGGCTCTGATGAGTTATAGAGCTACTCCCTGCTCCACCACAGGCTACAGCCCAGCCGAGCTGCTAATGGGGAGAAAGATCAGGACCACACTCCCAACCCTTGAGAAAAACCTCATGCCTAAATGGCCCAGCAGGACAGCGGTGAAAACAAAAGACAGCAGAGAAAAGGCTAAACACGCCCACTATTTCAACCGTCGTCATGGAGCCAGGCCTTTACCTGCCCTGCAACCTGGCGATGCAGTGATTACCAAGTTGGACCATGAAAAGCAGTGGTCTTTGCCAGCGGTGGTCTCCGGTGAAAGCCTCACCCCGAGGTCTTTTGTCATCAGGACGGAGCAAGGAGCAGAGCTGCGACGGAACCGCCGTCACCTTCAATCTGGGTCGGTTCATCAGCCTATCCAGACAGCACCCTGCGATAACGCTGACTCCCACTCTGACAGTGCCACCACGCCGGACGCTAGTCCTGTCAGTCAGAGTGTGGCTCCGCCGACAACCCCTCCACCTAGTCAGACCGTGACCAGATCTGGCCGGGTGTGCAGGCCGGTCAACAGACTGTGATTCACATGGCCTTTGGGGGAGGGGGGGGGGAAAAAGGGGGGGGGGGGAATTCGCAGACAGCGGAAGGAAAGCTGTTTTCATGTTCAAGTTGTTGGTGTTTGTATGCTGGTGTGTATGATATGTAACTGACACCTTTATTTCAGAGTCTCAGTCTCTCAAGTGTGACGTTGAGCAGAGTTGATATGCCTAATTTGATGTTATGGTTAATTTCATTTAATGTATAGTAGGTGCGGTCAGAACGGCCATTTTTTTCAGTTACATGTTGTTTTGATGTTATTGACATGACACAAAAAGGGGGAGATGTCATATACGGTACGGTACTTAGATACGCTTGCGCATATATTGGGGCTTTTTTACGGTAACCGGTGGGGGGAAGACAGAAAAGCGCTAGCTCGCACATGTGGAGTGTCCTTATTCTTTTCCTGCTGTGTGTTTAATTAAAGCATCCAGAAAGATATCAAGCCTCCTTCGCCATCATTTTACATGATTGCTATTTTCTCACACCTCATGTTATTATAAGGTACCTGCTGGCACAAATCCCACGAATGATGTGATGGTGCCTAATGAAGTCTATTGTTCTGGTGAGAGAAGTTCACTTCAAAGCAAACTTGCCTTTAGCTGTGTCTCAATTCAGGGTCAGCATCCTTCGAAGCCTGCATTTGAAGGCCAGTTACGTCATAGCACTGCCCAAAGGCTTGTCCCAATTCGCTAAAATTCGAAGGACACTCCAAATGCGCCCTACTTTTAGCTGATTCGAAGGATGCATTGCTACTATCCTTCCCGTACTTCTGTGTTCTATAGGATGCTTTGCGTGATGCTGCAAAGGATCCTGGGAAGTCAGCTGAAATGGCGGCATCTACTGGCAAAGACACAACATATAAATTTAAGTATTCAAACATCACATAACATAAAACATTACGTTTTTATCATAGGTGTTAAGTTTTGTGTGTTTTATTTTTTGTCAACCACAACTCTGCCCAAACTTTCGAAAAACCGCTTGCTCATCTCATCTGGAGGACTCAAAGGACCACTCGATTCTCATTTCCATGATTTTTCTCTTTATTTTCTTGAGATCTTTGGAAAATGATAGAACAGCTTGAAAACCTTAAAAATAAACAAAGAACAAGTGTTAATTTTTAGACACAAAGCAAAGACATTTAGTTTCAAGTTTGTTTTTTTTTGTTTTTTTTTTACCAATTTAACTCAGATTGTAGTACAAACTTAACAAATAGTCATGGAGCGTATAACTCCAAAAAAATGTAATCTTAGTTTGTCTTTGTTTCTCCTACCAGTTGCGTCTCAGAGATGAATACCAGTTGTGGTCGTGCTGTCCTTCCACCAGCATGTGAGAGAGAGTCCACAGGGCTCCTCCCCATTTTATTGCTTCCTGTGAACATCCTGAGATTTGGGCTGAACCAAATTGTGGGCTCACCCCCTACATATTTGGGGTGCATCCTAAGAATATGTGTGTCTGTCCTATGCGTTTGTGAATTTAAATTGGCTTTAACACAACAGTAGAGTTTTTACTTAGTTGAACATCCAACGCCATGGTTGGATGGCAAACCAATGGTTAGCTTGATGCTATACAAACGTCACTTCTGGGGTTGGCCAGCGGTAGGGAACAGCAGTGACGCAACCAGGAAATACGCCGAAGGCTAGACCGTCCCATTTGGTTACTAGGGTGGTAGGTTTGGGTTTGTCCTCCTTGGCCGGATCCTTCGAAGGAACCACCTTCCGATGGAGGACGCATCCTCTGAAGGATGAGGATTGAGACACAGCCTTTGTGTGTTTTTAAGGCAAACTCTTTTTACATCTGCAGTTTTTTTTTTAGTTGTACATGATGTTAAAAAAACAAAACATCTTGGAGGTGCTCTAAGAACTCACTGAGATAACATTGTTTATTCAAGCCAAATTCACACTTTTTTTTTAAACTTTGTATTTAGCCACAGCTGCTTTGGTTCAAACTGACGGAAGTGTGTCTGCAAATCTGTGACAAATGGCCCCTCTTACCACCACGACACCGCAGGAGTTCAAAGTGAAGGCAGGGCTGCATGAAAGATCAACCTTGATGTTTGCAGACGAAATTGTGATCTGTAGTCTGAGTGGGGAGCAGGTGGAGGAGATCAAGAAGGTCCAGGATTGTAACTACTTTGAGTCAACAAACAAGTTGGACAAAAAGTCAGCAAGAAAGAAACAAAAGAGGATTATCAGGAATGAAAGGAAATGTGTAGAAAGCAGTGGTGAACACTGAGGTTGGAAGTGCCAGGAAGGAGAGCTAGAATCAGACTAAAGAGGAGATTGATGGATGCAGTGAAAGAGGACATGAAGTTACTGATGCACCAGCAGGTTGTGATATAGTTTAGTTCATCAATACTTTCATGACTTTCCTGCCATGCTGTTACAAACTCCAGTTAACTCCTTCACTGGATTCTTTCTTATTACAGATACCAAGGAAGTGGATAAAAACAGTCAAGATGTAAGAGTCACCACATTAAGTGTTTCTTTATTTCCTGTATCAATTCAAAAGTGTATGAAAACTCTTACCATTAACTTCTCTCCCTGTAGAATGCAGGGGAATACCATGTTTACCAAACCATCGATGATGTGCCTGACCAGAGAATACAGAACGACATGGTATGCAGTCTTTTGCAAACGCACTGAATAAAACAATTCAGACTCTGACTAAAAAAGGATTGATAAATACAAGCACTGGTCTTTCAAATATTAACAAACTGATGTCCATATCTGTACATACATACCTATGTATTTAATATTTGAGTTTGTATAGTGTTCCTGTCATGTCAGAAAACTGTCACAGAAAGGGACACAGTTAAAGTAACTTAAGTTTCATAGTGCAATTTGGAACGCATTGTTCCGGGATGTTCATGTTATGATTTTGATCATAGATCCCATTTTCATTTCAAGGTGCTCTTGGTGTGTGTGTCTTGGTGTAACTTCATGCTTCATCTTTTATCAATCCATGCATCATTCATGCGTTTTTCAAAATAAAACAAAAGCAAAAAAAAAAGAAATGACCGCTCATTTTTCCAATATCTGTTTTGACAACCAAAATGAACGGTTAACAATTCGTTTTCCCGATTTCCAATTTTTCACTCAATGGAAAAATGGACAAAACGGATAACGGAGCGATTGCCCAATTTGCAGTTAAATTTGATGCAAGGTTATGTCAATTTTTTTTTAAATACTTTATGTGTCCTGTTTAGTCTTAGAAGAAAAACCCTAAAATTCTGGGTGCGCAAATAATTAGAATTTAACTGTAAAAAACTCATTCTCATTGCCACATCCATCTCCCATGAACATTATCTCTTCCATGAACAGTCATCAGCTCAACACAGTTTTCTTTTTCTTCTGTGTGGAACAGTAGACCTAGGTGAACAGCTCTCTTTTTTCACTGTGTTACTTCCTTTTCCAGGTGTAATTCCTGTCACGTTTTGTAGCACTGATTAGCTGTTTGTCATTCAAAACATTGCATTAGAACAGGACTACTCAAAGTTGAGAGAGTACCCCCGATTCAGTCTTGACTGCTGCAGCGGTTCCTCATTGGCACTGTAGGGGTGGTGGGGGCAGGGACACAAAGAACTTTGGGCAGATCTACAAATTGGTCCCCCCCACCTTCACTGAGGGATAGCAGGGGTCTTCTACGGCAGGGGACCATAGTCTGAGAGAGTTTCTGTGCAAGACATTGTCTTTCCCTCCCCGCTCTGGCCTCACTCTGTACACCAATCAAAAGTCCCCCACTGTTGCTAATATAGTGTGGGGCTCTGGGTCCCATCCAAGTGTGGTCTCAGCAGAGACAGACAGTCACTCTCTACTGTCACCCTCCTTTCGTCTGCTCCATGTTATTTTATAGTTGAAGGAAAACCTGCAGCGAGCCCCTCTTGTCAGAAGACACTGACAGTAGCTGAGCTCCTGGCCAAGAAAAGTCAAAATTCACCTGCTGAGGTTAAAGTCAAGTGTTTCTACACTGTTAAGCTTGGATATCTGGATTATCCCTCTGCTCACAGTGACGCACAAGCCATGATGATAGAAGTTGAGTAACTACCAGAGGAGATTGCTCTGAGACTGCAAGGGAAGCTCAGCTTCCCCTAAAATGTCAGAAAATAAGGGGTCAAATAAATCATTTTCTGTACTGTTGCACACATGGACGATAAGAAGAAGGTCCAGGCGTACTTTTGTGGTTTTCACAGTACCATGGCTCAAAACGGGTTGAAAACACTGTTGTAGACACTGTGAAACACTTGGAAATGGCAGTATCACCTTTCCCCTCATCATGAACCGCCACCTCCTTCTGTCTGAGCTAAAAAAAAATTATACTGTTCTTCTTGCTCTCTTTCAGACACATCCTTTGACAAAAGGTAACAATGATCAATGACTGTGAATATGTGGTCAGTACTAATATCAGTGTAAGTACTTCAGTTTCTTTAAATCATTGTTTTTTTTTAAGTTGTGCAATTTTATCACATCAGTGGGAAGAAAAAAGTGGCCGTAGATACAATGTAAGTAGAAGCATTTTTTGCAGTCATCAGTGATTATTGCAGCCATCCTGCCAGTTCTTTGGATTCAGACACTTTTTCATTTCATTTTTATTGCTTTATAGGAAACAGAGCATTGCCATCTGTGAGTAATAAGGGTATCCTTTTGTTCACAAATACAAATACAACACACTAAACTGTATTTTCTTAGTGATAAGTTATTGTGTAGTTGCATTGGAGAACACTGAGGTTTATAAAATCTTCCCTTTTGCAGACGCATGCAGTGTAGCACCTCCTGTATCTTGTTACCAGGAGTTTCATTGATAAAATGTGATATCATCAAACATTTATCAGTGCTATTTAGATTTTGTTAAATTTTTGAATATGAAATACATTATATTTTAGGCTTGCTTTATATATTTACATATTCCGGTAGTGAAAAATGGGGAGGTCAAAGATATTAGCCCACGTGATGAGGTGGTCAATAATATTATCCTACATGTGAAGTTTTGCTTTCAAGACACAACTAATTAACAAATCATCTTTCAAACCACACCTGTGCAGTCAATTGGCTTCATGTCAACATCTCAGCATAGAAGGACTCCAACGAACAGGGCACTTGAACACGTCATTGATAGGGACTACTTTTACTCACCATGCCCAAGACAAGGGAAGTAAGTTTTAGCTCAAACCGAAGGAGGTGGAGGTTCATGATGAGGGGAAAGGTGATAATGCCATTTCCAAGTGTTTCAGTGTCTACAACAGTGTTTTTCAACTTGTTTTAAGCCATGGCATAAAAAACATTCCATGGCACACCACCGACCAAAAATATTCAGACACTTTTTAGACTAATAATAATAATAAATGTCTTTATTTATATACTCATTGTGAAACCTCGGCCTGTTTAGATACACACCAAGCAGATATCCTGGGAGGAATTGATGGAGGAAAATAGGCTTACATTCCTTTTAAAGCTTTTTTTGGAATGTTATTAATTTTAGACCAATCAGGTGAAATTGGCTAATTTTTCACAGCACACCTGACATTATCCTACGATGGCACACTATTGTACCGTTTAGAGAACCTCTGTACATCGTTATCAAGTACAAAGAGACACATTCAGTGAGAAACAAACCTGGACATGGTCAAGGAAAGGAGAGGAAGGTAGTCAGAGATGTCAGCAAGAAGCCCCAGACACCTGCCAATATGATTGTTGCTGACCTGGCCTCCTCTGGAGATGATGTATAGAAGGAACACAGGTTTGAGGGCTCTTCATCATGGTGGGCTTCAGTTCCATCGTCCCAGAAGAGCATCATTAGTCATAAATTGACTCATCAAAGCCAGACTGAGATTTGCCCTTCAACATTTGAAAGGTAAAGATGAGATCTGGAACTCTGTCCTTTGGTCTGATGACACCAAACTGGAACTGTTTGGGCACCAGGATGTTGCTTACACTTGGCCAAGAAAAGAGAGGCCTTCAAACCCAAGAACACAGTCCCCACAGTTAAACACTGAGTTGAGAGCATTGTGCTGTTGGGCTGTTTTGCAGCCTGAAGCACATTGATCCTTGTTTGGGTGCATGGCATTATTAAAATTATATTAAACTTTTGAGGGATAATGCGCAGAAATCTGCTCTGTAGTCTAGCCATATGTTGTTGCTTGGTCTTCCAACAAGACAATATCTCAAAGCATACTTTGAAATGAGTCCAACAGTTCCTGAATGATACCAAAACCAAGGTCTTGGAGTGGCGCACACCAAGCCCAGACCTCTGTGGTGGGTTCTCAAAGTGAATGTCCAATTCTTGGAAACCATGCACTTTGGACCAGCTGGAACAATTTCCAATGGAATACTGGCCTAAAATCTAAAATCTCTCAGGAGACCTGTGTCTACCAAGTAAAGAACAACTCTAAGAGGTTGTGTTCAGTTGTGGTTCAGAAAGGGTGCACTATTGACTATTACGGACCAGGGGGCTAATAATTTTGGATGTCACATTTCTGCCCTTTCTTGTTTCAACTCAGTGTATCAATAAAATATGTTTTAAGTATGAGATGTGTGACACAAATTGTTAAAATGTTTTTTTTTTTTTTCCTGTTTTGCATTTATTTTCTTCTCATTTTTTCAGAAGGAGAGTAATAAAAACAAACATTAAGGGGCTCAAATAAAGCTAAGAACAAATGTTTAACATCCCTCATTGTAAATACATTGTTACGGGTCCGAGTGGCTCGGGAGACCCGTGGCACACTCAACGGACAGGTGAAAAAGTTTAAACTCAAAGAACCAATAAGGGCTGTGGGCGCCGGCCAAACAGAACTAAAGAGGGAAAAACGGACGAGGCCAGCCCACATAGGAGCGTAGGACCCTATCCGAATTTCGGCTACCTAACCTGTATTTTTCAAAATAACTGAATCTACACCAAAGTTGAACAAAATCCGAAAACAGGACTACCGGTCAACCACAGCCCAAACTAAAACAAAAAAACCATATGAGTCCTAGTAACCCATAAGCAAGGGATCACCCGTCAAGTGGAGGGAAAAAAAATATTAAATTAATAAACAAACCTGGGGAGGAGCGAACAGGGGAGGAGAGGAAGGGTTGCACGTAACGTACATTATGATCAGTTATTAATAATTTTCAAAGGATCTAAAGATGTTCAACTTACAGACGAGGATGATGACACACAGCAAATGTTCAGCCATGATGAAGGTGTCCTCTTGTCTAGTGTCTTTGTGACTGCATCAACTTTCATCACCTCTGACTTCTGTGAGAGGACGCACACGGGGAACCCACAGCGAGTCAGTTATTAATTCTTTACTGTATATACAGCTCTAGTTTTTTGTTTATTTAAAAGTCAACTGACAGTCATCTGAATGTGTCCTAGATACAACTCTACAGGTTTTCAACCAAACTGCTCACAAGCGGTGCCGCACATCATCTGCTGGTTAGGTGCATTTCGTCTCACTCACATTGTCAAGTCTCTTTTAATAGAGTGTGGTGCAATGCTCTTGAGAATATTTAAAACCATAACCAGAAGTGATGCATCTATAGAAACATTACAAAATGTGTGACCAAGATGTGTGAATCATTTTGTAACTCATAACTGTAAACTCGTACACTGTAGTCAAGAGGATTCCACGTACCAACCTAAGAGCTTCACAATGTGAACACTGCGTTAAACGTTAAAATGTAATGAACTGTGTTAGTTACAGTATGTGATTAAATCCTTGTCCACAACAGCCACATTTTTTTTCATTAAACTCATCAAAGTTACACCTGTTCGACGCGTCTTCGTCCGCACTGCGATTTCTTTGACCAATGCCCTAACGGGCAGTATATCGTAACACCTCCTCAACACCTCTCTTCTCTCTGACTAACTTAGAGTGGCTCTCACTCAGTGCATTGCTTATCCAAGGCCATGTGTTCTTTTTTTTCCTTCATTTAAACTGAGCCCATATGGCCATAACATGCTTAGGGCCAGTAGACACATTGGGTGTGTGCAGTGACTCCAGGTGTTAAATCCAGTCAGGATGATTGTTATCTCTGAATAATAGTAATAAAAAATACACAATAAAGATGTCAGAGGTTTCTGTTGTCTGAACAAAATACCAGTCTGCTCTGGGTATGGAGCAAGTTTGGTCAATATTATCCTTTCAGCTTTTTAAATTTGCCATTACTGTGAATGTTTGAACATTTGAAAAGCCATCTCCCTATGAACATTTGTGAAAGCTTCATTGAAAATGATTGCATGCTCTTTTTGCAGTGCAATGTTGCCTGACATTTATAGATGAAAACAGGAAGCAAAGTGTGTCTACTTGAGGGAGAAGAAGGTGGTCAGTTCTCACCAGCCAATGATCTGGTTCACCACTTGGGACATACTCAACATTTGTTCTCATGGCCTGCAAAATAAAATATGAATATATGTATATAACATTTCACAGTGTTACGTGGGATCTTTGAAGGACTTAAAAAAAACAAATGGAGAGATGGTGTAGTCGAGGAGTTGCTTGGAATTTATTCAAAGCTTGAACAATATCTGAAAAAAATTCAAAACATACAGGCAAAAAAATGACAGCTGCGGCGCTCTGCTTTAGCTCACCGCTGCTCAACACTCTTTCTGCTACTGCCAGAACAGCCACCTTTTAAAGGTAAAGCTCCTCCCCCTGAGCCAGGTGACCAATCAATTAGTCAATCAACGCAAGTTACACAGTTAAATCAGCAATAATCATCTTACAATATAGTTTACCAACACAAAACTGAAATGTCAACCGTACAATGGTCTTATGTAAACATGGAAATCAAAAACAATTGCTCAAAAAAACAAAAACCCGATCACATGAGAACAGGACCCACCCAGGGACTGCATATAATGCTGGGGAATCCTTTGCATTTGTTTGATGGGTGACACATGCGGAAATGGTGCATTGCATGCAAGTAAATGTATGTATGCTATGTATGCATGTGGGGCTTAAAGCATTACAGGGACCAAGTGTGCACCCTAGGTCTTGCTGCCAAGCTGTGAACAGGAGAAAGGAATCTTTAACATGATTTAGAAATATAAAACAAGCTGAGGAAAAACTAGTGTGGCGTGTGTGTGTGTGTGTGTGTGTGTGTACATGTGTGTTTTATTTAAGATCCCTAGTTCTGAACTAATATCAGCTCCAAATAAGTCATACGCAATATTTTCACAAATCTTCAAATCTTCATCAAATCTTCTGGGACATTCAATATGTGAGGCCATTAAACTTACAGTTCTTATTTGGGCATAGGAGCTTCTGTTCTGCATTTCAGTGAGAGAACTTCAGCGTCACTCTGTGGTTTTCCTGTGTGCATTCTCTCTCAGACAGAGAGGTCAGAAGACATTGGATCAGTCAGACTATCAGTCTAGCATGTAGTGGCAGCTTCATCATGGCCAAGTGTCTGCTGTTTGTCATCCTCATCTGTAAGTTTAACCTTTGTTAGATTATCTGAAAGTATTAATAAATTCTATTTCTTATAGCCTTGCTATATTATTGTTTAGCCTCACTGTCAATCCTAGCTTTTCTTTTTTGGTTCTTTGTTCTAAAAAATGTATTCTAATAACTGTTGCACTGTGGTTTTCTATCTTTTTTTGTAAGAGCCACATATAATTCGGGAACTTCACAAAATCTTTGTGTTGTTAACCCTAAAGCAAACAATTATTTTCAAATTAAGAAGAAGATACCAACATACTTTTTCTTAATAAAAAATATTTACCATGCTCACATATTTTCAACAGATATTCTTTGCAAGACTCAATGTGAAGGTCAGTATCTGAACCTTTCATTGATGCTATAATCTATAAATAAATGATGCCATACAGCCTGTTAGAAGCGTGACCATAATTACAAAATATATGTGTACATCTTGTCTCTGCCATTCCAGATCCTCCACCTCAACTGAGGGTGTATCCATCTTGGATCTCAGCAGAGACTCACTTAGTCACACTGTGGTGTCAGCCTCCATCATCTGCTCCTGTGCCTCAGTGCTATTTCTCAATTGAAGGAGGAGAATCTTTTCCGAGCTCCTCCTGTTGGAAGACACTGACACTAACTGAGTTTCTGGTCAAGACAGGTCAAAGTTCACCTGCTGAGGTTAAAGTCAAGTGTTTCTACACTGTAAGGAAGGGAGATGTATATTCTTCATCTCAACACAGTAGCACGCAGTCCATGTACATACAGAGTGAGTAAAAAAATAAACCTGTGAATTTAACCTTTTTAAAGGGTGAGTGGAGAGTGCAGAGTGACTGGATGTTCAGATATTTAAAATTTAAGAGTTAGTTCTCTGCAGTTAGAGTGAGTGACTGTGTTCCTAATTTTATTGTATATTATTATGCAATGTAAAATTATTGTATTGTGTTTATGTTTTCTTCGAGTAATTACTTATTCATTGAAAAAATAACTTTTTTTTATTAAGTTTAAGTTAAAATTTATGGTCTGGTTGATGATGTACAAAAATATTAAGCTTCTCACTTTTTTGCAACATAACATAACAGGACATGCAGTAAAATACCTCTTTGTACTTTTGAATGCATTCTGTAGGTGGACCACCTCAGTTGAGTGCTCAGATTTCCTCTGGTGAATATGTTGTATTTACATGTTCTCTGCCTGGATCTGTGATCAAAGACATAACCTGTAACCTGTATTTTGGAGATGGAACCATTCAGAGGCCAAATTTAAGAAGCAGCAGAAGCAGAATGGATAATTATTGGTTTTGTCAGTTTTATGCCTCAATCAATGACCTGCTGAGACTCTCACCTCAACAAAGCCACGCCAGCTGTGATTACAGTTTGAAAGGTGATCCCAGCACCTTGTCTCCTCGTAGTGAACAATTCAACTTGGCAGGTAAATAAAACATTACATGACGACATAAACTGCTCAGGATTCATTGGATGTAGTGCAGACAACCCAGTTCAGAGCGAGAAAACAATGTATTTGGCTCAGTTTTGATGATGATATTGCAGCATCAGAGGCAGACACACTACACTGTACTTAATCAGAGTTTGTCATGTCACCAACTCCGGAGTTTTAGGTTTTTGTGTAGCATAAATCTAATGGAATCATGATACAGTTTAGAGTATGAAGTTCTCTCTTTGTAAATGTAGATATTCTGGAGAGCGAATCAGCAAGGACCTCCACTCAACCATCACTGACACAGACTACAAGCCAATCCAGCTCTACAGTCCAAGTTCAGTGGAGGACATCATCACCCACCACTTCAGTGAAAGGTAGGGCTGTTTAGCCTGGTGCATTGAGCAATTACACCTTCATAGCTTTAAACTTGGTGATCACCATTCATGACTTTATCATATTCCTGCTTTCTTATGAAACTGAGCTCTTCCAGAGAGTTGGAAAGTAGTAAAAACGACAAATCCATCTTTACACTGGACAGTGTGGAAGTAGTGTGACAGGGCACAAAGTCTGAGGCTAAAGTTAAAGTGTCCACATTGAAAACATGATGCAGCCCTAGCATTGCTACAAAACCCACAGCATTGTCACCTTCGTAGCACTAAAAGTGCATTAAAAATGTGAGCTGTGACTATTTTTGTTGTATTTGTCTTGGGCAGGTTTGCTTGTTGGTGGCACTGTTCAAATCTTGACTACCTCTCAGATACCTGTTGGAGCAAAGTCAGGTGAACTGCTCTGGTTTTGTCTTTACTTGTTGTTGGAGTAATTTTCAAAAATAAATATTTCTATATAATCTATATTTCCATGTATTTAGTTTGTTATAATGCCTCATGTTTATATATGTAATTCAGTCTTTTCATCAGTTGCTTTTGCACTGGAGGTGAATGTGACAAATATTTGTGTCTCCTTAAACAGACAACAACATAGTCAAGATCATAGCAGGTGTGACTTTTATTGGAGCAGCTGTTGGCGTCATTTTCCTTGGATGGCTATTCATAAAAAAGGGTAGGTCAAATAAAACCTCCACGTCTTTTAACCTTTAAATTAAGAGAACGTTAAAGAATCTGTGCTCATCAATACCAGATTATGGTCAATTCTTGTGGCCTGTAGATGAGTTTAATCTAACCTGCCACATTCTCAACTCTAACTTTATCAAACTAAACACTAAAGAAAATGAGCATTTACTGAAAGCAGGGGGTCTTTAGCCTGGTGCAAGTTAAGTTCAAGCTCAAGAGAAACTGTGCAACATTTTTATGAAAATTATAAAGCTTCAGAGATGTTGTGGTAGGTTATTAATATGTTACGCCCCCTGCAAACAAGCCATTGTGCCTCCTGGCCGATTCTGGACACCATTGTTGTCCCAGATCCTGTTTCACGGCCAACAATGAGAAACAAGTCTATGAAGGTTCTCAGTCTTCTACACCGTTGTTTTGAATGTTATAATAATTGGTATAAAATCTTTTGAATGTTTAATAATAAATCTAACATTAATTAACCAAAACCATGGGAAATATTTAACTGCTCCTCGGCACAAAGAAACAAACACACACACCCATCCAGGTAGCAGTAGCTTGCTGCGAGAACCAGCCATTACTAGCTAGCACTAAGTTTGTACGACAGCAATGTGCACCATGAACCTCAAGGGGGAGCATTAGAGACGACATGTATGACTGTTTAAGTGAACTTTGATTAAAAAAAAAAGAAGAAGAAGAAGAAAAAAAAAATCAGTACCCAAGCCAGTGTGTGTATGAATAAATGAAGACACTATATTGTATTATTAGTCTAAAAAGTGTCATTTTAGAATATTTTTGGTTGGTGGTGTGCCAGGGAAATGTTTTTATGGCATGGCTCAAAACTGGTTGAAAAACACTGTAGTAGACACTGTGAAACACTTGGAAATGGCACCTCCTTCTGTCTGAGCTAAAACCTCGGCTGAAAAATTGATCTTGTTCTTCTTGCTCTCTTTCAGACACATGCTTTGACAAAAGGTAACAATGATCAATGACTGAATATTTGCTCAGCAGTAATATTAGAGTAAGTGTTTAGTTTCTTTTTTTTAATCATTATGTTTATTTAACATGTTGTACAATCTCATCACATCAGTGGGAAGAAAAAAGTGGCCGTATATACAATTTAAGTAGAAGCATTTTTCGCAACCATCAGTGATTATTGCAGCACATCCTGCCAGTTCTTTGGATTCAGACACTTTTTCATTTCATTTTTATTTCTTTACAGGACGCAGAGCATTGTCATCTGTAAGTAATCAGAAAATCTTTTCATTAATTGATTCTATTGTGTAGTTGCATTGGAGAAGACTGAGGTTTTTAAAATCTTACCTTTTGCAGACGCATGCACTGTAGTACATCCTGTATCTTGTTACCAGGAGATTCTGTTTATATTGTGTGGCTCCTCTAACATAATGTGAATGAGAATAAGAATACCTTAATTTTTTCATGATATTTTGTACTCTCTGAATTTAAAGTTGTGTAGATTTTTGAATACTGATCAGTGGTGAGCAATGATGAAAGCAGTGGTCGGTAACAGCAGTGTCAGCTCACAGCAAGATGGAAACTCCTAACGTCCTTCTTGTTCTCTTTCAGACAAATGTTTTGACAAAAGGTAAAAATAATCAGTGCATAAATAAGTGCCCAGTACTAATATTAAAACTATCTCAGTTTCTTCTGATATATTTTTAAACATATTTTTCATCACACCAGGGGAGAAGAAAAAACTGATTAGGCACAGATACATTGTAGGTAGGCACTTTCTTTTTCACTCATCAGTAATTTTTACACTACAGCACATCCTGCCACTGACTGCCACTGTGTAAACTTTCATTTCATTTGATTTCCTTCTAGGACACAAAACATTGTCATCTGTAAGTAATCAGGAGATCTTACAGTTGAGGCCAAAATGATAAGCCCCACTAGAATTATGGAACATTTTCCAAATTTTGCAGTTTGCAGCATTGATGAGATGTGATATCATCAAACATTCATCAGTACTATTTAGTAGCTTTTGTTACATTTTTGAATATGAAATACATTATATTTTATGCTTGCTGTATATATTTATATATAATGAAAAATGGGGTGGTCAAAGATATTATCCTGCATGTGAAGTTTGACTTCAATTTTACAGCCAAGCACATTGCTTCTTGTTTGGGTGCATGGTGTCATTATGTTAAAGTTTTGAGGGATAATGTGCAGAAATCTGCTCTGTAGTCTAGCCTTATGTCGTTGCTTGGTCTTCCAACAAAACAATATCTCCAAGCATACTTTTGAAATGAGTCCAACAGTTCCTGAAGGATACCAAAACCAAGGTCTTGGAGTGGCCCACACCAAGCCCAGACCTCAATCATAATGAGAATCTGAGGTGGGTTCTCAAGGTGAATGTCCATGCTTGGAAACCAAGCAATTTTGACCAGCTGGAACAATTTCCAATGGAATAATGGCCCAAAATCTCTCAGGAGACCTGTGTCTACCTAGTAAATAACTGCTCTAAGAGGTTGTGTTCAGTTGTGGCTCAGAAAGGGTTCACTATTGGTTATGAATGGCCAGGGGGCTAATAACTTTGGATGTCTAATTTCTACCCTTTCTTGTTTCAACTCAGTGTATCAATAAAATATGTTTTATGTATGACGTGTGTGTCACAGATAGTTAAAATTTTCTTTTTTCTTTTTTGCTTTTTTCTCATCATTTTCTCAGTAAGAGAATGATTAAAAAAAAAAAAAAAAAAACATTAAGGGGCTCAAATAAAGCTAAGAACCAATGATTAATGTCCCTCCCTCACAGCAAGTGTTCAGCCATGATCAAAGTGTCCTCAGCTCTAGTTTATGTTCATGTAAAAGTCAACAGCAGTCATGTGAATGTGTCTTAGATACAACTCCACAGGTTTTCAACTAAATTGGTCACAAGCGGTGGCCCACATCAGCCGCTGGTTCGGTGCATTTCGTCTCACTCACATTGTCATGTCTATTTTAATAGAGTGGGGTGCAATGCTCTGAGAACATTTAATACCAAAACCAGAAGTGATGCATCGATGGAAACATTACAAAAGAATGTGTGCATGACTGAGATGTGTGAATCATTTTGTAACTGTTAACTCGTACTCTGCAGTCAAGAGGATTCCACATACCAATGTAAGAGCTTCACAATATCAACACTGCAAATAATCTGTTAACATCTGCCATTTGAGAACGGCTCAAACGACCACTGACCCTTGTCAATAAAAACCAGCCAACATTTCTGCAAGAGATTTACTATTATAATATAATGAACAATGTAAGTGGCATTAAGTGATAAAATGTCACACTTTAAACTTTGTTTTGACAAAACATTTGCTTTTTCCCAAATCACATGCTTCTGTGCAATGCGTTGTTAGATTTTGTGATTATAGTAAAAAAAAAAAAGAGTGTCCTGTTGTCCTGTTTTTAACTTCCCAGAAGCAGCTGCCTTCCTATAACTACACTTCCTCTTTGCATTTTGGTACTTGTATTTGTTGTGTTGGGGCCATGACCATCACTGGCCAGTGGCTCACCAGTGGTGGTAAATCATAACTTAAAATGGGATTTCAAAAAAGTATACGGTTCACATAATTTGAACTACTTTGTTAGAAATAGACATTAGAAATAAACTGCATGTTTAAATGGTATTGAAGTCTTTTAATTGAACATATTTTTACACATCAATCCATAAAGTGCAGGATGGATGGCCTTTACAAAGGAATTAAGTAATGAAGTAATGATGTTTACTTTGGAGGCTTGTTCATGATAATATGATTGCTCATATAAATATGCTTTAACCAGTCAGTTAACACATACATTAAATAGGCATTGTTTGCAGAACACACTGTGTAGCTGTTTGCAGAGTCATGTGAGATCTGTTGACCCCTGCCCCAGGGGTCACTGTTTAATGAGGAAGTAACCCCTCATTAAACAACCTGGCATGGTGAGTAAAAGTAGTCCCTCTCATTGATGTGTTCAAGTGAGCTGTTCCTGGGAGTACTTTTATGGGGTGTTGTTATGAAGCCAATTGACTGTGTAGGTGTGGTTTGAAAGCTGATCGATCAATTACTGTGGATGTGTTTTGAAAGCATAAATTCAAATGTGGGGTAAATCTATTGAGCGCCCGATCACAGGGGCTAATATTTTTGACCACCCCATTTTTCACTATATTTGATATGAAACAAGCCTAGAAATGTATTTCATATTCCAAAATGTACCAATAGCTAATAAATATCAATGGTGAATATTTGATGATATCAAATGTTATCGATGCGGCAAACATTGGGAAGAATTTCAGGAAAATGTTCCATAATTACAGGTGGGCTAATAATGTTGGCCATAACTGTATATGCAGGCATTCACATCAGTTTGATTTTATTTCAGAGACCAGTGTTTGTATCTATCTCGTAAGTCTTTTTTTAAAAGCAGAGTCTAAATAATATTATTCAGTGTGGTTGCAGAAGACTGTATTCCATGTTGGTCTGTATTATCTGGACTGGCACATCAGCGATGGAACAGTAGAAATGGTTTTCGCCTTCATTCTAGAGGGAGAGAAATCAACAGTGAGAGTTTTTGTCCACTGTTGAATCCATACAGCCAGTCCTAAATACAAATACGGTCTTACATCTTGTATGTTCTTATCCACTCCTTTGGAATCTGTAATGAGAGAGAATTCAATGACGGGGTTAACGCGTGTTTGTGACAGAGTGCCAGCAAAGTCATGAAAGTATTGGTGCTGTACTGGTGTACATTTTAAAAGACTTCCTTCCCAAATGTGCTTTTTTTGTTGACATATACATATCATTTAATTAAATTTAAGCATTATCAAGCCTGGACAAAGCACATCAAACACACATACAATTGTGAGAATGCTAGTCAGTAGATGAAATACCTAAACTACTATAATAAATGAATAAAACATAAAAAAAAATGTTTTGTTTAAAAATATTCAGTAGTCTAGGTTTTGTGATGTAACTAGCTGGTACAAAATGGTTTGAAAACAAAGTGGAATAAACACAAGAACAAGTATGAATAAAACAAAATTCAAAACACACATGGGCAAGTTTGGCTTGAAGTGAACTTCTCTTACCAGCACAATACTCTGCAGAAGGTTCTGGGGTGAGGGCATCCTTACTCTGATTTTTGCCTGCAGTTCCCTTAAAATAACATGATATATAAACATAACACAAAGAATAAGCAGATTTGTGTTTGGTAGATTATTTCTTTGTTGTAACAATGCTTCTTGGAAATAACTCTTATATCGTTGGAAAGCCTGTTTATTCCCCCTTTAAATGGTGCAAAACTTGTAAGGAACATGCATTTGTGGGGTGAGCAACAGAGCTAAGTACCGGGGTTGAGCCCATGAAAAATGTGACAAATCTTTTCTGCCAAGTCAAACAGCTGCTTCTGCCATTGACTCTTGTTTGGTGGATTGGATGATTGAAATTTAAAGAATCAAAACGTATTGGCAATTGAACAATTTCTTCATTTAAAAAACAGAGGCCTCAGCAGCTAAAGGAAGAACCATCCACAGCCACAACAGCCTGGCATCTCCTCCTCATGCTGGTCACCAGCCTGGTCTCACACTGCTGTGGGATGGCATCCCATTCTTCAACCAGCATTTGTCGCCAGTCAGCCAACGTGGTTGTGTTGGTGACACTGGCAGCCCGCCCAAGCTGATCCTACAAGTGTTCAATGGGGTTGAGGTCAGGATTGCTGTCAGGCCATTCCATCCTCTCCACTCCCAAATTTTTGAGGTTGTCTCTGATGACCCTTGCTCTATGGGGGTGACATTGTCATCTGGGAAGATGTAGTTTGGTCTCAGACTGTGGAGATATGGGATTACTGCCACTGGTTGCAGAATCTCATCTCCATATATCTCTGCATTGAGATGATCTCCAATGATGACAAGCCTTGTTTTTCCACCACTCACCATCGCACTGCCTCCACCCAAAGATGTTACTCTGTTGGTGCAGCAGTCACCATCGCGTTCTCCACGTCTTCTCCACACTTTGACCCTACAATCCAACTGCCGCAGGAGGAATCTGGACTGATGACTGAACATAATGTTTCTTCACATGTCCAGGTTCCAGTGCAGGTGTTGTCGACACCAGTGCAATAGCAACAGCAGAATAAGCTGTTTGACTCAGCAGAGAAGATTTGTCACATTTTTCATGGGTGCAACCCAGATACTTAGCTCTGCAGCTCACCCCACAAATGCATGTTCCTTACAAGTGTGGCACCATTTAAAAGGGGAATAAACAGGCTTTCCAACGATATAAGATTTATTTCCAAGAAGAATTGTTACAAAAAAGAAATAATCTACCAAACACAAGTATCCTTACTTTTTGTGTTATGTTTATAAGAAAAAAAGAGGTAAATTCTTTAAAACTTATCCAGTTTTTCAATAATTTTGTGAATGTTGCAGTTTGCGTGTGTGTTTTTATTTATTTATTAATTGTTACAATTCTTACCACTCCTCCAAAGTCAACATCTTCCATGTCAATAAAGTCAACTGCAAAACAGAAGACACACTGACGTAAATCTAAGTTCAATGTATTTGTCATGTGATGAAGCCATAACATGACGTGGTCGATGCACAAATTTCACAAAGACAACTTACTGCAGACATTTCCTTGCGTCCTATATAAATAGGGAAAAACATTTTTATCATTGTGTCCGCTATGTATACATACAACAAAACTCTGTAATTAGACAATTTTCAACATTGAATCACACATAAAATGACTTTAGTTTATTGTCAATCACTGCCATTTCAATAGGAAATGTATAAAAGCGTTGAGAAAATAGTCATCTAGCTTATTTCACATGTTATTTCTCACCTTTTGTAAAAAAATCTTCCTGGAAGAATAGCGTGGGAGAGAGGAGTGCAATGTCAGAGTTGCAGCAGTGGATAAGTTAAAAATATATTTATTTTTTTTTAACTTTAGGACAAAAATATTATTTTTCAAAAGCACCAATGATTGTTATGAAAAGGCATGAAGGTTCTATTTAACCTACCCTTCTTCATGAATAGCCATCCGAGGAAAATTAGACCAACAGCTCCTCCACAGCAAGTCACACCTGCTATAATCTTGTATATGTCGTCTGTTTAATAAGACACAAATATTGGTCAGTTTTACCTCCACTGGAAAAGTCTGAAGAAACTGGAAATGTATTCATGATTAGTTTGTACATTAAGTGTCAACTTAAAAAACAAAACAAAACAAAACAAAACAAAACAAAACAAAACAAAACCAAATAGATATTATATGCAACAAGCAAACAGAAACAAGCAAGTTGCTTCAACAGGCATCTGAGATAGTCAACAAACAGTGCCACCAACAGGCAAACCTGCTCAAGACAGATACAGCAGAATAGTGGTGACACACTAATTATTATATTAATTAACTTTTAGTCCTACTTGGCAGAAAATGCTGTGGGTTTTCTGGCAATGCCAGGTCTGACTCATGATTTCAATGTTGTCACAGTAGCTTTAGGCTCAGACTTTATGCTCTGTCACACTACTTCCACATTATCCAGTGTTAAGATAGTCATTTTTACTACTTTACAACACTCTGAGCTCAGTTTCATAAGAAGGCAGAAATATGATGACATCATGAATGGTGATCACCAAGTTTGAAGCGACAGAGGTTTAGTTGCTAAACAGCCCTACCTCTCACTGAAGTGGTGGGTGGGGAGCTGGTTTTGCTTGTAGTCTGTGTCAGTGATGGTTGTGTGGATGTCCTTGTTGATTCGCTCACCAGAATATCTACATTTACAAAGAGAGAACTTCATACTGAAAACTACACTATGATTCCTCTTGATAGTCATTCATTTATGCTGTGTAAAAACCTGAAACTGAGGAATTGGTGACGTGACATCTAGTATTATACTAACATGAACGCTTTACAAACGACAGTGTGTCTGCCACTGATGATGCAATGTTGTCATCAAAACTGCAAAATGATATTGTGTTTTCAGTCTGAACTGTGTTTGCTCTCCGACAACCAATTAATACTCAGCAGTTTATGTCGTCCTGTAATGTTTTATTTGCCTGCCAAGTTGCATCGTTCACTATGAGGAGACAAGGTGTTGGGATCACCTTTCAAACTGTAATCACAGCTGGCGTGGCTTTGTTGAGGTGAGAGTCTCAGCAGGTCATTGATTGAGGCATAAAACTGACAGAACCACTTATTATCCATTCTGCTTCTGCTTCTTCTTAATTGTGATTTTACATTTGTTACGATTCTAATTTTCCAAAATAAAAGCTACAGGTTGTTTCTTTGATCGCAGATCCAGGCAGAGAACATGTAACATCTTCACCAGGACAATGGAAAACACTCAACTGACTGCTTCTGCACTCTAAAAGGGGAGACTGGCTAAAGTCTATGAATACATAATTTCAATGAATATGCCCTCTTTAACCATTATAAAACAGCACTGGGAGGAGGAGCTTGGCTTTGTTATTGTGGATGACATTAGATTGTGTACACTCTTCATCCTTTTGTGCATGTACAGTAATAGTCTTATCTAGTTCAAAGTATCACACTGCCTACAGTATTGTAAGACTGCCCTGACAAAAAATTAGCCACTCATTGACCCCCTGTGTGACAGATGCAAAATACTCCCTGCAACTTTGTATCATATGTTCTGGAATTGCCCTGAATTAGATTGATTGTGGTTTGTCACACTACTTCCACATTATCCAGTGTTAAGATAGAGTAATTTTTACGAATTTACAACTCTCTGGATGAGCTCAATTTCATAAGAAGGCAGAAATATGATGACATCATGAATGGTGATTACCAAGTTTGAAGCGACAGAAGTTTAGTTGCTAAACAGCCCTACCTCTCACTGAAGTGGTGGGTGGGGAGCTGGTTTTGCTTGTAGTCTGTGTCAGTGATGGTTGTGTGGATGTCCTTGTTGATTCGCTCGCCAGAATATCTACATTTACAAAGAGAGAACTTCATACTGAAAACTACACTATGATTCCTCTTGATAGTCATTCATTTATGCTGTGTAAAAACCTGAAACTGAGGAATTGGTGACGTGACATCTAGTATTATACTAACATGAACGCTTTACAAACGACAGTGTGTCTGCCACTGATGTTGCAATGTTGTCATCAAAACTGCAAAATTATATTGTGTTTTCAGTCTGAACTGTGTTGTCTGCACTACATCCAATGAATCCTGAGCAGTTTATGTCGTCATGTAACGTTTTATTTACCTGCCAAGTTGTATCGTTCACTATGAGGAGACAAGGTGTTGGGATCACCTTTCAAACTGTAATCACAGCTGGCGTGGCTTTGTTGAGGTGAGAGTCTCAGCAGGTCATTGATTGAGACATAAAACTGACAGAACCACTTATTATCCATTCTGCTTCTGTGACTTGAATTTGCCCTTTGGACGGTTGCATCTCCAAAATACAGGTTACAGGTTGGGTCTTTGATTGCAGATCCAGGCAGAGAACATGTAAATAAAACATCTTCACCAGGGAAAATCTGAGCACTCAACTGAGGTGGTCCACCTACAGAACAAATTCAAAAGTTGATGAATTACCAATAGGTATTTTCCTTTTCAATTTTACCTCCAACCTTTGCACAAATCCTGTATAATTTAAATGAATAAGTCATTACTCTGAGGAAACGTAAACATGTTGACTTAATCATTTTCCACTGTATATTATTAAACAACAGATTTAGGAATGCAGTCACTCACTATGTATCACCATGACTTGTGCGTCACTGTGATTGGAGGGATAATCCAGATGTCCAAGCTTCACAGTGTAGAAACATTTGACTTCAACTTCAGCAGGTGAACTCTGCTGTGACATCAGGAGCAGCTCACGTCCTCTCAGTGTCTCCACACAAGACAACAGTTTAGGGAATCCTCCCTTCACAATGTAAAAATAACATTGAGGAGCAGACACAGCTGGAGGTGGCTGACACCTCAGTGTGACTGACTCTGTCTCTGAGATGTTCCGAGTATTCACTGTCACTGTGGGTGCTGGGGCTAGAAGATGAAATAAAGATGAAGTTGAAGAGAAGTTGAAGTAAAATGTATCGTGAGAAAAGTTTGTGAACATCATGTGACTACAAAGGCCACGATGAAGATTCCAATCATACTGTGAGGACATGTAAGGCAGTGTTTTACTCACTCTGTATGTGGATGGACAGTGTGTTACTGTGTAGAGATGGAAAATATACATCTCCACGTCTTACAGTGTAGAAACACTTGACTTCAACCTCAGCAGGTGAACTTTGACCTTTCTTGGCCAGGAGCTCAGCTACTGTCAGTGTCTTCCAACAAGAGGAGCTCTGAACAGATTCTTCTTCAATAATAAAATCACATGGTGTCGATGTAGGAGAGTGACAATAGAGGGTGACTGTGTCTGTCTCTGCCGAGATCACTCTTGGGTACACTGTCAGTTTAGGTGGAAGGTCTGAAAACCAAGCAATAGAGATCAAAAATATATATACATATATGTATATGTATATATGTATCCAACCTCAGTTTAAAAAAAAAGTGGCTGTGTTTTAAAACTGAGGTTGGATACAGTTTACATCCTAACATATATGTATATATATAATATATATGAATATACATGTTAGGATGTAGACTGTATCCAACCTCAGTTTTAAAACACAGCCACTTTTTTTTTACTTTATTCACTTTTGCTCAGTTCATTAATGAACTAAATCATTTTGTTAAATTAAATAAACAATAACGTTATTAATTTTGTATTGTAAAGAATTGTGAGTCGCTGTGAGAAAAGAGATAAACAATCTATCTGAACAAATAAACAGTGAAAATTTCCACAGTGGCGGTCCTGTCACTATGCCTCCAATTGATCATGCGCCCTGGCTACTTGGCCAAGGGGATATTCCTTTGGCCGAATGGTTAAGCGCATGGCTATTACCCGGGAGTCTGGGGTTCGAAGCCTGCCCGGGCCCTCTGCGCCTTGCCACCCATGGAAGAGTCAGCCCGGCAAGCAAGACACACTTCTCATCTGTCGACCACAGGATGATGTTGGGTCTCAGGCAGGTAGTTTATTTGATTGTAGTTTGAAGAGTTTATTTTTCTTGTTTTGTTTTTTTTTAAATTAAAAGTCAGTCATCATTTAGTTGAGGGGAAACAACAGAACAGAAGGGACTGCTGATTTGGGTTCCCTCTCCTTTCAGATCAACTTTTGAGTACGAAAATTATATTATTATTATTATCCTGTTTAAATATTGGATGTTTATTATACATTGTCCTTCACTTTAAATATGAATATATTATTCATTTTCTCTTCCTCTACTGTGGTTTGTGCTTTGTTCAGGCCAGTAGAAGCTCCCCAGCAGATGTTGTTGATTGCCTCTAAAGAGAATTCATCTTCTAGCCGCCCCCACAAAACTTTCCGCTCATACCGTGAGAAGATTTCAGAAAGTGGTTTACTCACTCTGTATGAAGATGGAGGCTGGGTTGCTGTGTGAAGACTGAAGTTCCTCTTCTCCTTGTCTGACTTTATAGAAACACTTTACTCTTATCTCAGAAAGTGAACTTTGACCTGCCTTGGCCAGAAGCTCAGTTCCTGTCAGTGTCTTCCGACAAGTGGAGCTCTGAATAGATTCTCCTTCAATTGAAAAATAGCACTGAGACACAATAATAGATGGTGGAGGGTAACAGTAGAGTGTGACTGAGTCTGTCTCTGCTGAGATCGCTGATGGATACACTGACACTTTAGGTGGAGCATCTGGAGCTAAAGAGATCGAGACAAGAACACCTGTGTTTCTTAACGTGGTCACACTCAACAAAACTATTTTTGTGCATTTATTGATAAGAGAACAGCTGCAAGGATCAGACACTGACCTTTTGTTTGAGTCTTGCAAGTGAAATCTGTCAAAGATATGTTTACACGGTAAAGGGTAAAGATTTGTACTGTAATGTAATGTAATGCACTGTTAATGTTTTATTTTAGCAAAAATATGAAAGATTCAAAACAAAGATTAAACATTTGAATCCACTTTATGATCTCAAGTTTTTTTCAAGGTTAAAACCAGCTGCCTGATTTTAACAATACTTTTTACAAAGATAATCCGAATACTTGTGGCAAAAAAAAAAAATAGCAATTTTAAAAGTAGGGAAAAGATGAAACTTACAGATTAGGATGACAAGTAGCAGACGTGCAGCCATGGTGAAGCTGTTGATTGAGGTTCTGTCTGTCTTCTGACTGATTTACCGGTCTGTACTGTGCTGTCTGTATGCCTATGAGAAAATGCAAAGAGGAAAACCACAGCGAGACAAAGCAGATATAAATTCTTTACTAAATGTGTCTCCATGTCAATTTTGTGTTTGGTTTTTTTTTTTTTACTCAAGAGTGTGTGCCCTCATCTCAATTCGTCATGAGTCTACACGAATCGACAATCTCATTGGTTGCAGCACATTTTTCTCACACATGTGAAAACACTTATTGTATAATTTAGCCTTTCACATAACCTCACACTGCCTGAGAACATTTAAATGTAAAACTTGTCCACTTTCCACTTACAGCCATATAGAGACCTCGTAGAAGAGGCTTGAGCGTTCTGGATGGTGGAAATCACCCGCTGCAGGAGTCCCACAGCTGACAGGCTGAGCCACTCAGGGGCCAAGCCCACAGCGCCAGACGCTCCGGGTGGGGGTGGAACACCGCCCCGGCCCCCTGTGACAGCAGATCCCGGCGCAGCGGGAGCTGCCACGTATGAGCGCACATTAACTGGTAAATCTCCCCCAGCCAGTGCATTGCTGGCCAGTGCGGAGCCACCATGATCACATCGTGGCCGTGCTCCCTCACTCTGGCGAGAGTCGAGGGTATCAGGGCCAGGGGAGGGAAAGCATACAGAAGGACTCGTGGCCAGGCGTGCGCCAGCGCGTCCACGCCGAGGGGAGCGTCCGCACTGCGCAGCGAGTAAAACAGCGCGCATTGTGCGTTTTCTCTCGAGGCGAACAGATCTACGACAGCCCGACTGTATCGAGCCCAGATCTGCATCACGACCTCCGGGTGCAGCGCCCACTCCCCGCGCGCCTCTGGACAACAGGTCTGCCCCCGAGTTCAGAGCGCCCGGAACGTGCGTCGCTCTCAACGAGAAAAGACGATCGCAGCTCCAGAGGATCAGTTTGCGTGCCAGCATGTGTAGCCGACGCGAACGTAACCCGCCTTGACGGTTGATATACGCTACTGCCGTCGTGTTGTCCGTCCTCACCAGGACATGATGTCCCTGGAGGGACGGAAGGAAGCGCTTCAAGGAGAGAAACACAGCCCGAAAGCTCCAGAAAATTTATGTGAGACCGCGCAAGCTCTCCGCTCCAGCAGCCCCTCACAGACTGGCCACCCCAGCCCGAGAGACTGGCATCCGTGGTGATCACCCTCCTGGACAGGACCGAGCCCATCGGGACCCCCTGGCTCAGGAAGCCCGGGGCACGCCAGTGACGCAATGCCAGGGCGCACTCGTGCGTGACCATCACTCGCCGTGCGCCATGACGCACATGATTCAGTCCACATGAGGCCACCCACAATTGGAATTCCCTCATGTGGAGGTGGCCGAGATGGACCACCGCGATGGCAGATGCCATCAGTCCGAGCAACCGAAGACACAATCTGAACTGTACAGATTTGCCCGGGTGGAAAAGTGTGAGGCATCTCCTGAGCGCGTCCACTCGTTCCGCCGAGAGGCACGCTGAGAAGTTCACCGAATCCAGAAACAATCCCAGAAAGATTATTTTCTGTGACGGGAAGAGTACGCTCTTTTCCGTGTTTATCACAAAACCCAGCCTTAGCAGGTGCAGTGTGAGAATACGCGTGTGCGCTCTGGCTTCCCTTTCCGATTGTGCCAGCAACAGCCAATCGTCCAGGTAAGTGGCCAAGCGGATGCCCTGACGCCTCAGCGGGGCAATGGCACGGACACCCTCGGGCTGAGGGACAGCCCGAAAGGAAGAACGCGGTATTCGTAACAGATCCCCCGGAAAGCGAATCTGAGATACTTTCTGTGAGGGGGATATATTGGAATGTGGAAATACGCGTCTTTCAGATCGACAGAGGTGAATCAGTCGCCTCTGCGAACCAGACGCAAGAGAAATGCATGTGTGAGCATCCTGAACTTGTATTTCCTGAGATATTTGTTCAGAGCCCTTAGATCCAGGATAGGGCGAATTCCGGTCCCTCCCCGTTTGGGGACCAGGAAATACCTGGAGTAAAAACTGCTCTGACTCTGTGCGGGAGGTACAACACATATCGCTCCTTTGTTCAACAGCGAGAGGATTTCCTCCTGTACAAGCTGAGCTGACTCTCCCTGTGCCTGGGAATGAATCATGCCGACAAATCTCGGGGGAACAGCTGCAAACTGGAGCCTGTATCCCTTTGAGATCGTTCTGAGCACCCAGGGCGATGCTGGAAGGGCTCTCCACTCCTCTCTGCGGAGGGACAGAGACACAACGTCCAGCATCTCTGCCATCACGGGTGAAGCCAGCCGTGATGCGGTGGCGACCCCGTCCGGTGGAGCTAAAGCAGGGCGCTTGAGCGGCACCGACCGTCGAGCGACGGTGCTCCCTCATAGCGAAACTGCCGCTGCTCGCACGGGCGGTGCCAACTGCTTCGCAGCTGCAGCGCACCGCAGCAGACCCGAGGCACGACAGTGTAGTGGTGACGCTACCGCCGTCCCGGGGAGGGCTATGACAGCCCCGTGCCGGGAGTCGACAACTGGCGTCGCCGCCAGACTGCTTATATTTTTGGCTTTTTTGCGCTGCGCCCTCGGCACTTGGCCTGGATGCGACAGCGGAACACACTTTAATCTTTTTTTCAAAAAACATGTGTGTTTGTGCGCTTGTGGACACTGTGAGGGGGCAACGGCCGAACCCTCTGGAACTGGGCGTCCACCTCCCCCGGCCGACTTCGGCGGAGGGGAGAACGGGGCGTGGGTGACCCCTCGAAGCGCTTCCGACAGCCAAACTGGTGGAGCTGAGGAACGCGGAACATTCAGCTGCGACACCTGTGGGAGAAGGGGGGTCACTACCCTGCCTTCTGTTCAATTATGAACATCTGATGATAATTATGATCATTATCCTGTTTAAATATTGGATGTTTATAATACATTGTCCTTCACTTTAAAAATGAATATATTATTCATTTTCTTTACCTCTACTGTGGTTTGTGCTTTGTTGGGGCCAGTAGAAGCTCACCAGCAAAAAGTGTTGATTCCCTCTAAAGAAAATTCATCTTCTAGGCGCCCCCACAAAACTACATAGGCCACTGTGATGTTTCTGCTCATACCGTGAGAAGATTTCAGGCATTGCTTTACTCACCCTGTATGAAGATGGAGGCTGGGTTGCTGTGTGAAGACTGAAGCTCCTCTTCTCCTTGTCTGACTTTATAGAAACACTTTACTCTTATCTCAGAAAGTGAACTTTGACCTGCCTTGGCCAGAAGCTCAGTTCCTGTCAGTGTCTTCCAACAAGTGGAGCTCTGAATAGATTCTCCTTCTTCAATTGAAAAATATCACTGAGATGCTGGAGCAGATGATGGAGGGTAACAGTAGAGTGTGACTGAGTCTGTCTCTGCTGAGATCACTGATGGATACGCTGACACTTTAGGTGGAGCATCTGGAGCTAAAGAGATCGAGACACCAACATATGTGTTTCTTAATAGGGTCACACTCAACAAAACTATTTTGCCCTTTTATTGATAAGAGAACAGCTGCAAGGATCAGACACTGACCTTTTGTTTGAGTCTTACCAGTGAAATCTGTCAAAGATATGTTTACAGGTTAACAACCTTTCCGATAGTTTGTTAATGTTTCAATTACATTATCAACTATTCAAAATAAATATGCTAATAATAATAATAATAAAAATAATAATAATAATAATAATAATAATAATAATAATGAATAATAATAAATGTATTTTTTTTAAAGAAAAGAATAGAATGTAATAACCATTTTAAAAGGGATGAAAAGTTTAAACTTACAGACGAAGATGAGAAGCAGCAGACGTGTGTCCATGGTGAAGCTGTTGACTGACTTAAATTTGCAAAAAATACAACGCGGGCCTTGAGGGTTTGGAGCCACTGGACAATTTTTACATTGAAATGTTCTCAGGCAGTGGTTATGTGCAATGCTAAATTATACAACAGTCAGTTAACAAGTGTTTGCAACGTGTGAGAAAAATGGGCCGCAACCAATGAGATTGTAGACTCATGCAGATTCATGACTCATTCAGATGAGAGCACACAGTCTTGAGTATAAAAAAACACAAGATACATTTAGTAAAGAATTTATATCTGCTTTGTCTAGCTGTGGTTTTCCTCTTTGCATTTTCTCATAGGCGTACAGACAGCACAGTACAGACAGGTAAATCAGTCAGAAGACAGACAGCACCTCAATCAACAGCTTCACCATGGCTGCACGTCTGCTGCTTGTCATCCTAATCTGTAAGTTTAATCTTTTCCCTACTTTTAAAATTGCTATTTTTTTTTTCTTGCCCCAAGCATTCAGATTATCTTTGTAAAAAGTATTGATAAAATCAGGGAGCTGGTATTAACCTTGAATAAAGCTGGAAATTATAAAGTCAAATTGAAATGTTTAATCTTTGTTTTGAATCTTTCATATTTTAATTAAAAAAAACATTGACAAACTATTGTAAGAATCTTTACCCTGTAAACATATCTTTGACAGATTTCACTGGCAAGACTCAAACAAAAGGTCAGTGTCTGATCCTTGCAGCTGTTCTCTTATCAATAAATGCACAAAATAGTTTTGTTGAGTGTGACCACGTTAAGAAACACAGGTGTTCTTGTCTCAATCTCTTTAGCTCCAGATGCTCCACCTATAGTGTCAGTGGTTCCATCAGCAATCTCAGCAGAGACAGACTCAGTCACACTCTACTGTTACCCTCCACCATCTATTATTGTGTCTCAGTGCTATTTTTCAATTGAAGGAGAATCTATTCAGAGCTCCACTTGTCGGAAGACACTGACAGGAACTGAGCTTCTGGCCAAGGCAGGTCAAAGTTCACTTTCTGAGATAAGAGTAAAGTGTTTCTATAAAGTCAGACAAGGAGAAGAGGAACTTCAGTCTTCACACAGCAACCCAGCCTCCATCTTCATACAAAGTGAGTAAAGCAATGTCTGAAATCTTCTCACGGTATGAGTAGAAAACGTCTTAGTGGCCTATATAGTTTTGTGGGGGCGGCTAGAAGATGAATTTTCTTTAGAGGCAATCAACAATTTCTGCTGGTGAGCTTCTACTGGCCCCAACAAAGCACAAACCACAGTAGAGGAAGAGAAAATGAATAATATATTCTATTTAAAGGGAAGCACAATGTATAATAAACATCCAATATTTAAACAGGATAATAATAAAAACATAATTTTCAGTCTCAAAAGGTGATTTGACAGTTGAAGGATGAAAGGAGAGGGAACCCAAATCAGCAGGCCCTGCTGTTCTGTCGTTTCCCCTCAACTAAAGGGTGACTGACTTTTAATTAAAAAACAAGAAAAAGAAACTCTTCAAACTACATTAAACTGCATTCAAATAAACTACCTGCCTGAGACCCAACATCGTCCTGTGGTCGATGGATGAGAAGTGTGTCTTGCTTGCCGGGCTGACTCTTCCATGGGAACAAGGCATGGTCAAGATTTACGAAGAAGAAGAAAAGAGAGACCTCACTGAAAGAGGGGTGAAGCGTATGTTTTCCCATGCGGTGAGTCTCTCTGTGACAGCCGGCTGTGTTTCTACGCTGCTGTTTCCCATATAAAATACACAGACATAGTCACATCATTTGGAAATTTTCAGTTTATTTGTTCAGATAGATTATTTATCTCTTTCCTGGCAGCGACTCACAATTATTTACAAAACATAGTGAATTAAGTTATATTTTATTTTATAGAACAAAATGATTTAGTTCATTAATGAACTGAGCAAAAGTGAATAAAGTAAAAAAAAAAAAAAAAAGTGGCTGTGTTTTAAAACTGAGGTTGATTACAGTCTACATTCTAATATATTTGTATCTCTATTACTTGGTTTTCAGACCCTCCACCTAAACTGACAGTGCATCCAAGAGTGATCTCAGCAGAGACAGACACAGTCGCCCTCTACTGTCAACCTCCTTCATCTGCTTCATGTTATTTTATTATTGAAGGAAAATCTGTAGCGAGCTCCTCTTGTCAGAAGACACTGACAGTAGCTGAGCTCCTGGCCAAGAAAGGTCAAAGTTCACCTGCTGAGGTTGAAGTCAAGTGTTTCCACACTGTAAGACGTGGAGAGGTATATTTTCCATCTCTACGCAGTAACACACTGTCCATCCACATACAGAGTGAGTAAAACACTGCCTTGCATGTCCTCACAGTATGATTGGAATCTTCATCGTGGCCTTTGTAGTCACATGATGTTCACAAACTCCGCCCGCGGTACATTTCACTTCAACCTCTCTTCAACTTCATCTTTATTCCATTTTTCAGCCCCAGCACCCAAACTGACAGTGAACACTCAGACCATCTCAGAGACAGAGTCAGTCACACTGAGGTGCCAGCCACCTCCACCTGTGTCTGCTCCTCAATGTTATTTTTACACTGTGAAGGGAGGAGCCCCTAAACTGTTGTCTTGTGTGGAGACGCTGACAGGAAGTGAGCTGCTCCTGATGTCACAGCAGAGTTCACCTGCTGAAGTTGAAGTCAAGTGTTTCTACACTGTGAAGCTTGAACATCTGGATTATCCCTCCAATCACAGTGACGCACAAGTCATGATGATACATAGTGAGTGACTGCATTCCTAATTCTGTTGTATAATAATTGTTACGGACCACTTTGTCTAGGGGGAAATGGTTAGTAACAAAAATGGGACCACCAAACAAGTTCTACGAGCAGGTTTCAAAATTAAGATGATTTTTTTTAATGATTTAACAAAGAATAATTACAACAACAACAGACGAAGGGCAGCGGGTGGCGCCAAATCAATAACTTAATATAAACAAATTATACTTATTGAGACCGACACAACCGTCCCGAAAAAGGGACGCCACCCATAAACCTAAACAGAAAAAGCTACAGAAAACAAGGGGAAACTAAACCCCAAAGAAAACCCAAAAACTAAACCTAGAGCCCAATCATTCTAACAAACAAATACATAAACACGAGTGTCAACACAGGGAAAGGGTACGAGTGCTGCACATAGGTAACACAAACACGGGAATCGAATAGGGTAAGGGTACGAGTGCCGAGTGCTGCACGCAACTAGCACAGACCGGAAAATGGGAAAAAAGGAAAATACCTATTGGTAATTCATCAACTTTTGAATTCATTCTGTAAGTGGACCACCTCAGTTGAGTGTTCACCATTCTCCTGGTAGAGATGTTGTTTTCACATGTTCTCTGCCTGGATCTGCAATCAAAGACCCAACCTGTAACCTGTATTTTGGAGATGCAACCGTCCAGAGGGTAAAATTAAGTTACAGAAGCATAATGGATAATAAGTGGTTCTGTCAGTTTTTTGTCTCAATCAATGACCTGCTGAGACTCTCACCTCAACAAAGCCACGCCAGCTGTGATTACAGTTTGAAAGGTGATCCCAACACCTTGTCTCCTCATAGTGAACGATGCAACTTGGCAGGTAAATAAAACATTACATGACGACATAAACTGCTGACGATTCATTGGATGTAGTGCAGACAACCCAGTTCAGAGCGAGAAAACAATGTATTTGGCTCAGTTTTGATGACGACATTGCAGCATGAGAGGCAGACACACTGCTGGTTGTACTGAATCAGAGTTTGTCATGTCACCAACTCATCAGTTTTAGGTTATTATGAAGCTTAAATCGAAAAGAATCATGATACAGTTTGGAGCATGAAATTCTCTCTTTGTAATTGTAGACACTGTGGAGACTGAATCAAGAAGGGCCCCCACACAACCATCACTGCAGAGGACATCATCACCCACCACTTCAGTGAAAGGCAGGGCTGTTTATCCTGGTACCCCCTTTAAAATCCCAGTTTAAAGTTAAAGAGAAACGATGGAACATTTTTACTGCAATAATGCAGCTCCAGAAATCTTGTCATGGTTAAATATGTTGCAGAGAGAATGAGGCTCTTTCCACAACCCCCATAGCATCTCCCGGCCAGAAACTGGCCTTACAAGCCTCACCATGACAATCATGGGCCTCAAGATTTGTTCTTACGTGGTTCACAGGAGCATTTTAGGTGAACACAAATTTTCTCAAATTTTTAATCATCTCTGAGGCACAAACACATTTTTATGACCACTTGCAAAATTTTCCTGCGGGTGGCCTATTGTCTGTGAAGGTTCTCAGTCTTGAAGATTACAATTAACTGAACTAAGGCCATTAGAAACATTTAACTGCTTTTCAGCACTATGAAACAAACACCCCCCCCCCCTCAGCCAGGTACCAGCAGCTTGATGCTAGAACAAACCATTGCTGGCCAACTGTAAGTTTCTATGACAGTGATTTGCACCACAAAACTTTAGGGGGGAGTTTTGTGGACGAAAACAACAACCAAAACAGAAGTGATCGACTTACATCGTTCTCCTTTAACTATCTGTATGCTGAATGAAACAATCAATGTTGAGAAAAGCAATATACAATTAAATGTTTTAGATGCTAACAGTCTTTAGGCAGAGCTGAAATTATATTGTCCGAAAAGTTACAAAGAAGTCTAGGCTCATGTACACACATACGCACACACCCATGGACAAGGAAGCCGGAGTAACCAGAGAACCTCTGCACACCCCTCTTTATTTAAAAATGCAAAATCTTTATTTAAAATGTTTGCTTCATAAACATTTGAGAGAAGGGACCTTGATAAAACATAATGTCTCATGGGTCTATTGGTTTAACATTTTACTTTCATAATTCATATTTAGCTTCTGCTAAATCATAATTTTCTCACAAACAAATAGCCAAATAAAGCAAACTTTGCTGTGTGTTCTCTCTTTTTTAACATGAGGCCTATTATTACTGACTTGAATGTGTCTCATAAGTGTAATGCGAGGAAACTGGTTGTTTCAGATTCAGATTGGGAACCGTGAGTTCTTTTTTTATATAGTGTGTTTAGGTTCATATCACAACAAAAAATTACAAATCAATATTGAATAAATACTGTAGATACATGATATCACTATTTTACTACTTTAACACAGTACTGAGTCTCCCTGTAAATTATCATAAAATTAGCACAGACAACCATGAGCTCTGCCACGTGGTTCTTCTTGACCTCAGTGGGAAATAAGAGGCTGTGACCTGTGCAAACCTTGACGCAAAGGCAATGCTTTTAAATGGTTTTCACCTTATGTTTCAGGATGTTCTCTCTCTGTGGCTGTCAGTTGGTTTCTGGTTTGCCTTCTCACTGCATGTACTTTTATTTCAGTTTTCTTTCTTTTTGCTTTTGTCTCAGACATGAATGACCAAATAGAACTGCTGAAATGGAAGCTGAAAGTGGGTGTAACTTGTTTTGGAGTAATTGTTGGCATTCTGTGTCTGGGATGGGCTCTACCTGGAACAGGTAAGTTCAGTCGAACCTGAATGCATTTTTTACCATTACCTCTTGACGTGAGGTTTAACTTTTGTCAAGTGCAACAGACGGATGTGCGGAAAAATGTTTCTCCTCCAAATTTAGCCTATTTGTCTTCATCAATGTAATCCACCCATGAAACTCATCAAAGGGAAAACTTCCCCACAGTCTCTAAATATGACCTAGTCAGCATTCAGTAATAGCAGTGTGAGCTCACAGCAAGACGGAAAAATGTAATTACAACTAAACTCCTGATGTTCTTCTTGCTCTTTTTCAGACAAATGTTTTGACCAAAGGTAACAACAATCATTCACTGTGAATATGTGCTCAGCACCAATATTAAAAGTATTAAAATATACATTTTTTTGAAACAAATTTTTTTTTATCACATCAGGGGGAGGAAAAAAGTGGGCACATTAGGCGCAGATATGTTGTAAGTAGTCACTGCAACACATTCTGCCTCCTTCTTAGGACTCGTTGTAATTTTTCTTTTCATTTTATTTCTTTGTAGGACACAAAGCATTGTCATCTGTAAGTGATTGGAACATTTTATAGCTGCATTCACAAATAATTGTTGTTGTTAGTTATAAGTGATATTATTGTATATAACCCATATGTATATATATATATATATATATATATATATATATATATATATATATATGTATATATATGTGATGTAAAATGTAAAACGTTATTACAACTAAATACATCCGTCTGTGCAACTTTGATAATGTTCTTCTTGCTCTCTTTCAGACAAATGTTATGACCAAAGGTAACAATAATCCATCACTGTGAATATGTGCTCAGCAATAATATTAGTGGAAGTACTTAAGTTTCTTTAATCATCATTTAAAAAAAATGTATTCGTCATCCCATCAGTTGGAAGACAGAAGTGGCCGCATTAGGCACAGATACGTTGTAAGTTGAAACATTTGTTTTTCAGTAATCAGTGATTATAACACTGCAACACACCCTGCCACTGACTGACACTTTGTACATTTTTCATTTCATTTTATTTCTTTATAGGGAACAAAGCATTGTCATCTTTAAGTATTCAGGAAATCATATAGTTTCATTAACTAATACAAATATAACACACCAAACTAAACTGCATTGTTAAGTGATAATTATAGTAGCATTGCAGAGCATAGAGGTTTACAACATCTTCCCTTTTGCAGATGACAGCTGCATGCGCAATAGCAGGTAATAATGTCTGTTTCTTGTTACTGTGGGTTTCTGTTTATATTGGGTGCCAATTCTAACATATTATTACTGGTACTATCAATAATAATAATAATAATAATAATAATAATAATAATAACAATGGTGATGAAACATTTTTCTTGGTGTTTCTGTGTATTATATTTTTTTGAACATTGATTGATGGCTATGAAGGATCTAATCAGTAGTCAGTTATAGCAGTGTTAGCCCTCAGCAAGATGGAAAATGGAAATTACCACCTCTGCAACTTTATATCATCCTTCTTGCTCTCTTTAAAACAAATGTTTTGACAAAAGGTCACAATAATAAATACGACTGACTGATTGCCATTACTGATGTAATGTGTGATCTAATCATATTGAAATGACCACATGGCCATTTTTCTTTTGTTTTGTTGTTGTTGTTTTTTTAAATGAAAACACTGACAGCTGCTTCCTTTCTTCCTCAGAGTAAGATGGAATAAGGTGTCAACCTTAAAGGTCCAGAAGAACCTGGTTCATGTCGTAGAAGAATACAAAGGCCCAACTCTGTTGTCATGCCACATCAAACTTGTGTTGCATTGTTTTTACTCAATTGTACAGCAAACAGTTTTGAGTTGATTTTAATGCTATTACTGATTGTTCGTAATGGGAGTTTTTCTGCTTTAGTTTTGAGGTTTTCCTGTTTGTTGTCTTGCTTCACTTCACACTTCACACTTCCTTTCCCTTTGTTTTCAGTCCACTGTAAAAGCAACAACTTGCAAACGGGTGCAATTGAAAAAAAGCTTCCTGCTCATACTAAAGCTTCTTACATGACTGATGTTCCTGGAAACTCCTGTCAGCCCAACTATTGTTCAGTTTGCTGTCTGCCAGTCACTTGCTGTCTTTCCTGTTATATCGTCCTGTCTGACACAAACCTTGATTCTTAATTTTTTTTTTTTTAAATTGTTGACTGCTTTTTTGTCTTGACCCTCATTTACTGTACTTGTGCTAATACAAGAAACTAATTGACTGGACCAGCATCTGTCCTTATGTAAGAAGCCACTTTTAAATGAATCCACCATGATGCACCATGAAAATACTTACAGTTAACAGTCTAAGCCAGACTAGATATAATGTGTGATTTAGACATCTGTCTTTTCACTGACCTTATCTTCATTGCTTCTAAAAACTAATTTCTGACTATTTTTTTTCCATGACTCCGATAAAACTCACCATGAGGTTACTCGAAAATTGTAATTCAGAGAATTATTCTGATTCAGGGGAAAGTTCTAAAACTGTAGTACTGGCACAAACACTCAGGATCTTACATCAGGGTGGAAGGGATGACATGACTCAGGCTTCTTTCTGTCCTTCTGAAACTTCAGCCGGTCACATTTAAGTGACTCATTGTGTTCAAAGGTGTCAAGGCAGAAAACGCTACATCGAGGCACTGATTCACAGGTTCATCATAACTGAAAACATAAAGGGTAGAAGGTTAAGTTGAGGCAACTGGACTGGTTTTGCTGATGTAGCAGGGGTGCTGGAGGCTCTCTCTCTCTCTCTCTCCCTCCTTTGTTTTGCTGGGCCATTGACACCATCTGGGCATTGATTAATGGGCGGGGTTACCCGCTTGAAAAGGTGGCAGCTTCCGGCGCACCTCTGTCTCTCACTGTCCCTTCGGGATCAGCTGGTTTGCTGCCGTGATTGTCGCCCAGTGTGGCGGGCCTCGTGCTGGTGCGGCAACGTTGTTTTGTTTGTCGTCGCGGTTGCACGCGATCTTTGGATAACTAAGCTTGGGCGTTCGCCGCTTTGGTTGCACGCGCTTCATCTTGTGCAGAACACAGGTATGAGCACTCCGCTCTGCTTCCTCCTCCGATCATGTTATATTTGTATAACGATGACACGGTCCCGCTCTCAAGGCGGTGTGGCAGGTTGTTGGTGGCGTGAGGCTGGGGTTGTCCTGCCGGGAACTCTCCCGTTGGTTGTGCCTCCATTCGGTAAGTCGGCGTTGTCCGCCTCCCCTTCCCCCTTTTGGTGGCTTTATTCACTTACTTTCAGTTGCGTGAGTGTGTTGTGTCACAGGTGTTTTTCGTTTATAAGTTCTCCTTTCCCTCGACCCTGACTTTGGCCGCCGTGGTAAGCCCCAGCTCTGTCCACCCATTTATCAATGTTTGTTATTGTGGTCAAAGTGCAACTTATTATGATTCAGTAGCAGAATATACCTGACTTTTAATTCCTTTTTTTTGTCTAATAAAACTGTGAAGGTAATTCAAAACCGTCTCTCGCCCAGTGGTGTTTCGAACCTTGCGCAATTTAGATTTAGTTCCTGGGACGAAGTCCCCAGGTGGCGTTGTTGGACAACAGAACTTCCTTTCACCCACCCTTACACTTGCCACACTATCTTGAAGCATAGTAAAACATAGCAAAACCGGTTCACTGCTGCAGTCACACTTATTGTCCTTATTGTTTTTCAACAAACATTTCACATTTTCACATTAACACTTTACCTTTTTCCAAAAGTAATATCACTTCCAAATAAGTCATGCACACTATTTTCATTTATTTTCTTAGTGGTTTTTTTGCTTTCCTGTGAGAAAAACTTCAGTGTTCCACTGTGGTTTTCCTGTGTGCATTTTCTCACAGAAAGAGAAGTAAAGCCAGTGGATAGTTAGACTTGTAGAACCTTGTGGCAGCTTCATCATGGCCAAACATCTGCTGTTTGTCATCCTCATCCGTTTTGCCTTTGTTAGGCCCTGTTTGCACTTGGTCATTTCATGCGTTTTTTGCTGATCAGATTACGAAAAACGCATGAAATGACCAAGTGGTGGTTTTGGTGATCGCATCGCATAAAAACGCATTCGTCACGGCCGTGCGAACAGAATGCGAGCTCAGTCCACATTAACGACCGCCTACTCCACTCACCTCTCCCGTGTACGTACTTGGTCGGCGCCCCAACTTCCAGCGTCGTCATTATAAAGCTACAAACAAGAAGCGAAAACATCATTTTTGTTAGACTCGTTTATTATGACGCTAATAAATTTCATTCCGCATTAGCGTATTTCAGCGGAGCAGCGGTCGCAGTTTCCCCACATATGAGATTAAATGTGCGACGTTGCATCCGAAAATTTGCCAGCCACTGTTGATCCGAAAATAAAGTCGTCACCACTCTGTCCCACCAGTCGTTACTCCTCGTTCGGATCCATACGAGCTGCAGTAGAATTAAAACGAGTGACTTGATATAGTCCGCAAACTGGAAGTTGATTCTTATTCGCTGTCATGTAAAACTCGCCGTGGTTTTGCGCTTTACTGCCCCCAGTCGTTAAAAACGGAAATGACGCATGTTGCATTTGCATAGGTTCGGCAGGGGCGGCATACAGCTCTAGTTTATGTTCATTTAAAATTCAACAGCAGTCATCTGAATGTGTCTTAGATACAACTCTACAGTACAGGTTTTCAACCAAACTGGTCACAAGCGGTGCCCCACATCATCTGCTGGTTAGGTGTATTTCATCTCAACTCACATCGCCATGTCTATTTTAATAGTGTGATGCAATGCTCTGAGAACATTTAAAACCATAACCAGAAGTGATGCATCGATTGAAACATTTTGTAATCATTTTGTAACTCGTAACTATAAACTCGTACACTGCAGTATAGAGGATTCCACGTACCAACCTTAAGAGCTTCACAATATGAACACTGCAAATATTCTGTTCAACTCATTGATTTAAACATCTGCCATATGAGAACAGCTCACAAGACCACTGACTCTTGTCAATAAAAATCTGCCAACACTTCTGCAAGAGATTTAACGTTAAAATGTAACAAACTATGTTGGTGACAGTATGTGATGAAATTAAATCATTGTCCACAACAGCCACTTTTTTTTCATTAAACTCATCAAAGTTACACCTGTTAGGCGCGTCTTCGTCCGCACTGTGATTTCTTTGACCAATTCCCGTAATGGGCAGTATATCGTAACACCTCAACACCTCTCTTCTCTCTGACTAAGGAGTGGCTCTCACTCAGTGCAATGTTTATCCAAGGCCATGTGTTTTATTCTTCATTTAAACTGAGCCCATATGGCCATAACATGCTTAGGGCCAGTAGACGCATTGGGTGTGTGCAGGGACTCCGTGGCTCTAAATTTAGAAATTTAGTTGTAAATAATGTAAAAACACAGCAGCCTTTGCAATATTAGCGTTGAGCTTCACCCGCGCTCACAGATTTTCTTTTCTTTTGTTCCCTGTTCCAAAATATCTAATTGTATTTCTTTACACTGTGCCTTTCATTGCAGAACACTTGGTTGTGGCAGGTGTTTTTTTTTTTCTTTTAATAAAAGAGCCGAAGCGCAGAGCACAAGCAGAAGCACAATGGATAATAAGTAATTCTGTCAGTTTTATGCCTCAATTAATGACCTGCTGAGACTCTCACCTCAACAAAGCCACGTCAGCTGTGATTACAGTTTGAAAGGTGATCCCAACACCTTGTCTCCTCATAGTGAACAATGCAACTTGGCAGGTAAATGAAACATTACATGACGACATAAACTGCTGAGGATTTATTGGATGTAGTGCAGAAAACCAGTTCAGACTGAGAAAACAATGTATTTGGCTCAATTTTGATGATGATATTGCAGCATGAGAGGCAGACACACTGCCGATTGTACTTAATCCCAGTTTGTCATGTCACCAACTCCTACCTCAATGCAGTTTAGAGTATGCAATTCTCTTTGTAAATGTAGACATTGTGGAGAGTGAATCAAGAAGGACCACCACACAACCATCACTGATACAGACTACAATCAAAACCAGCTCTACAGCCAAAGTGCAGTTGGGGACATCATCACCCACCACTTCAGTGAAAGGTAGGACTGTTTATCCTGGTGCATTGAACAACTAAATGAATGAAACTGAGCTTATCCCTTGAGTTCTATAGTAGGAAAAATGACAAACCCATCTTTACACTAGATAGTGTAGAAGTAGGTTGACAGGGCACAAAGTCTAAAACCTAAAGAGCCGCTCACTCAGTGTTGCTGTTTTTTCGTGTGTGTGTGTGTGTGTGTTCACAACTAACTTGTGCTGATTCTTATGTGATTAAATTAATTTGTTCTGAATGTGAATTATGTTTTATCACTACGTTTTCTGTATAATCCATAATTAACGTCATCTATTGAATCAACTTGGTTGAAGTATTGACTTGTTTACCTTCCAGTGTTAAAGACATATTAAACTTTGTTTCAAATTAATACATTTTTAAAATGAACATTTCAACATATTAGTTCAGACCAAGACAGCAAGATTTTGACGAAGCTTTAACACTCGATAGTGGGGAAGTAGTGTGACAGTGCACAAAGTCTGAGCACTAAGCTAATGTGACCACATTGAAATCATGAGTCAGACCCAGCATTGCCATATAGCCCACAGCCTTGTCTTCTAAGTAGGACAAAAAGTTCATCAAGACAATTAGTGTGTTGTGAATATTGTTGTATGTGTCTTGAGGTGGTTTGCCTCTTATGTATGTATATATATATATATGTATATATATATATATATATATATATATATATATATATATATATATATATATATATATATATGTATATATATATATATATGTGTATATATATATATATATGTATATATATATATATGTGTGTATATATATATATATATATGTGTATATATATGTATATATGTGTATATATATGTATATATATGTATATATGTATATATATGTATATATGTGTATATATATATGTATATATATATATATATATGTGTATATATATATATGTGTATATATGTATGCAACAGAGCGTGGTATTAGAGGGGGACAACCTCTTGCCTTTGTTAAACATATGCAATATATGTCATTTTTGTTATTGAAAGTGAACACTTCATAAGAAACTAATCATGAATCATTGTTTTTGATCTTACTGATGTGGCCATTCTGTTGTTCATGTTGTGGTGTTTCTTCAAGTGCTTTTCCACTGGAGGTGAAACTGACAAATATTTGTGTCTTCTTCAACAGACAACATTATCAAGATCATAGCAGGTGTGACATTTTTTGGAGTTGCTGTTGGTGTCAGTTTCCTGGGATGGCTATTCATAAAAAAGGGTAAGTTAAACAGAACCTTCATGCCTTTTCATCACAGTTAAGGGAGCCGTTAATGAACACATTTTTGGTTTAGCCCTTATCATATTTTTTTTAATTAATAAAGTGAAAAAAGAGAGAATCATTATTAACTTTTCCACTGGTGCAACTCTGACATTGTGCCCCTCTCTCCCTTCAGAAAGTTGTTTTAACAAAAGGTAAGACATAAAATGCAAAATAAGCTAAACGACAATTTCCTCAGCACTTTTATTTCCTTATACTTCAAATTGAAGTGATTGATACTAAACAAAATTAATGTCACATGAGATTTAATGTTGTGTGTGTGTGTAGTGATGACAGTGTTTGTCACTATTTTTTTTATAGGACACGTGGAAATATATCCAGTAAGTGAATTTTCTGTAAAGATCATACAAAAGTCACTAAACTAAATTTAGATTTATGTCAGCGGACGCAAGGTGTTAAGATTCCGTGTATCTTCTCTTTTGCAGATGACTCTATTGACATGGAAGTTGTTGACAGTCGAGGAGTGGTAATAATAATAATATCCCATTTAAGACACGCATGTATTTCAATATATCGCAAATATAGCGAGTGTAAGTGTTTAAGTGTTGATTGTCATGTACGGTACGGTACTTAGATACGCTTGCGCATATATTGGGGCTTTTACGGTAACCGGTGGGGGGAAGACAGAAAAGCGCTAGCTCGCACATGTGGAGTGTCCTTATTCTTTTCCTGCCGTGTGTTTAATTAAAGCATCCAGAAAGATATCAAGCCTCCTTTGCCATCATTTTACATGGTGTCAGAAGTGGGATGGTGTGGAAGGTGTGGCAAAGCACGGCACAACAAGGACGAAAATTGCCCAGCTAAAAAGTCTACATGCAATATATGTCATAAAGTAGGACACTGGGGCAGAGTCTGCAGAAGCAAGAAAGTAGTGAGTGAAGTTACAGAGCATACAGAGCAGCAACTGCCGTACTTCCTGGGGGCTGTGAGGAAAGCAGATGGGTCATCAGAGCAGTGGTCTGTCCAGCTACTGATGGGCTCTAAACCAGTAGAGTTCAAGATCGACACGGGAGCCGATGTGAGTGTCATTAGCGAACATACCTACCACTCACTCATCCCAAAAGGTCCACTACAGCCATCTGAAATTCCACTGGATAGCCCTGGAGGCGAGCTGCAGTGTCTTGGAAAGACACAGAGCACAGTGACATACAAGGGAAAGACTCACCCACTTACTGCATACGTCATCGGGGGTCATGCTGTAAACAACCTTCTCAGCAGGCCGATGTCCGTAAAGATGAATTTAGTAAAGAGAGTGGACGAAGCAGTGTGCAACAGAGCGCATGTGCAAGCATATGGTGAGCATGGGACGTTAAAGACCGAACCAGTGAAAATACAGCTGAAAGAAAATGCTCAGCCGTTTGCTGTACACACAGCACGACGTGTACCACTCCCTATGCTGCATAAAGTAAAAGATGAGCTCCAAAGAATGGAGGAAAACGGCATCATTGAAAGAGTGACACAACCCACTGACTGGTGTGCCCCAATGGTGCCGGTCCTAAAGAAAAGCACAGGCAGAGCCCGAGTCTGTGTCGACCTCAAAAAGCTGAATGAAGCTGTAAAAAGAGAGCATTACATTCTGCCTATCACTGAAGAAATCACAGCGAAGCTGAGTGGGGCGACAGTGTTCTCTTCACTTGATGCGGCCAGCGGCTTCTTCCAAATACCGTTGCACCCAGACAGCTGCAAACTCACAACCTTCATCACACCGTTTGGCAGGTTCATGTTTAAGCGGCTGCCATTCGGCATCACCAGCGCACCGGAAATCTTCCAGAGGAAGATGATGGAGACACTGCAAGGGCTGGGGGGTGTCGAAGTCTTCATGGACGACATTCTGGTTTATGGGGCCACTGTGGAGGAGCATGACAGCCGCCTGGAAAGAGTGATGCAGCGCATCGAGACAGCAGGTCTGAAGTTGAACCGTGAGAAGTGTTCCATTAGGCAGAGCCAGCTGCGGTTCCTGGGACACCTCATCGACCGGTCAGGGATTCGGCCGGACCCCGACAAAGTGGAGGCTATTCGGCAGCTGTCACCACCAACCGACGTGCAGGAGCTGAAAAGGGTACTGGGGATGGTGAACTATCTGGGGAGATACATCCCCAACCTTTCAACAATGGGACAGCCGCTGTATGAGCTCCTGAAAAGTAAAAGTGCATGGACATGGAGTCACGCACAACAAGCGGCCTTCGAAAACATCAAGGAGCTGTTGACAACTGCGCCGGTCCTTGCATACTACGACCTAAGAAAACCCACTGCTGTATCAGCCGATGCAAGTAGTTATGGACTTGGGGGGGTTCTCCTTCAGCTCCATGGAGAACAATGGAAACCTGTGGCGTACTGTTCCAGGCGCCTCACCGAAGCTGAAAGCCGCTATGCCCAAATTGAAAAAGAGGGGCTAGCTGGCGTGTGGGAATGTGAGAAATTCGACAGATACCTCAGCGGCCTGGAGCAGTTCAAGCTGATAACAGATCACAAGCCACTTGTGCCCCTTATCAACAATCGCAGCCTGGACAGCGTACCTCTACGATGCCAGCGCCTTCTCATGAGGCTCATGAGATTCAACCCAGTAGCAGAGTACGCTCCAGGAAAGACTCTAATTGTTGCCGACACCCTGTCACGCAGTCCACTGGCCAATACGTGTACAGAGAGTGACACACATAGTGAAGTTGCATGCTACGTGGCTAGCGTAGTGGAAGGAATCCCTGCGTCGGCAAGTAAAATGGATGAGATCAAAATGGCGACTGCAGACGATGCTCAGCTGCAGTCTGTAGCGAGGCTCATCAAGAGGGGTTGGCCTGAACACCTCAGCAGTGTGCCCTTGGATGCAAAGGAATACGTCCAGGTGAAATCTGAGCTATCAGAGCACAACGGCCTCATTCTAAGAGGAAGCAGGATCGTGGTGCCAAAGTCCATGAGAGGTGAGATACTCCTGAAAATCCATGAAGGGCACCAGGGTATTGTAAAATGTAGGGAAAGAGCCTCTTCTTCGGTATGCTGGCCCGGACTTTCTACTGAGCTGAATAAGCTAGTGTCTTCATGTCAGGTGTGTCAGGAACTGAAACGAACACAGCAAAAGGAGCCTCTCATTTCAACACCGCTTCCAGAGCGTCCTTTTAAAAGAATCGCAATGGACCTCTGTGGTGATTTCAGACTATTACTCCAGGTTCCTGGAAATACTGCACCTACCTTCAACGACTACCACACAAGTCATCCTGAAACTCAAATCAGTTTTTGCCAGATTCGGCATTCCAGACGAGGTGGTGAGTGACAATGGACCCCAGTTCGCAAGCATGGAGTTCCAGAGGTTTGCCAAGCAAATAGACTTTAAGCACTGCACATCAAGCCCTCACCATCCACAAGGCAATGGACACGCTGAGAGGGCCGTGCAAACGGCAAAGAAAATCCTGAAGCAGGAAGACCCTCTGGTGGCTCTGATGAGTTATAGAGCTACTCCCTGCTCCACCACAGGCTACAGCCCAGCCGAGCTGCTAATGGGGAGAAAGATCAGGACCACACTCCCAACCCTTGAGAAAAACCTCATGCCTAAATGGCCCAGCAGGACAGCGGTGAAAACAAAAGACAGCAGAGAAAAGGCTAAACACGCCCACTATTTCAACCGTCGTCATGGAGCCAGGCCTTTACCTGCCCTGCAACCTGGCGATGCAGTGATTACCAAGTTGGACCATGAAAAGCAGTGGTCTTTGCCAGCGGTGGTCTCCGGTGAAAGCCTCACCCCGAGGTCTTTTGTCATCAGGACGGAGCAAGGAGCAGAGCTGCGACGGAACCGCCGTCACCTTCAATCTGGGTCGGTTCATCAGCCTATCCAGACAGCACCCTGCGATAACGCTGACTCCCACTCTGACAGTGCCACCACGCCGGACGCTAGTCCTGTCAGTCAGAGTGTGGCTCCGCCGACAACCCCTCCACCTAGTCAGACCGTGACCAGATCTGGCCGGGTGTGCAGGCCGGTCAACAGACTTAACCTGTAAGACAGGTGTGATTCACATGGCCTTTGGGGGAGGGGGGGGGGGGAAAGGGGGGGGGGGGAATTCGCAGACAGCGGAAGGAAAGCTGTTTTCATGTTCAAGTTGTTGGTGTTTGTATGCTGGTGTGTATGATATGTAACTGACACCTTTATTTCAGAGTCTCAGTCTCTCAAGTGTGACGTTGAGCAGAGTTGATATGCCTAATTTGATGTTATGGTTAATTTCATTTAATGTATAGTAGGTGCGGTCAGAACGGCCATTTTTTTCAGTTACATGTTGTTTTGATGTTATTGACATGACACAAAAAGGGGGAGATGTCATATACGGTACGGTACTTAGATACGCTTGCGCATATATTGGGGCTTTTACGGTAACCGGTGGGGGGAAGACAGAAAAGCGCTAGCTCGCACATGTGGAGTGTCCTTATTCTTTTCCTGCTGTGTGTTTAATTAAAGCATCCAGAAAGATATCAAGCCTCCTTCGCCATCATTTTACATGATTGCTATTTTCTCACACCTCATGTTATTATAAGGTACCTGCTGGCACAAATCCCACGAATGATGTGATGGTGCCTAATGAAGTCTATTGTTCTGGTGAGAGAAGTTCACTTCAAAGCAAACTTGCCTTTAGCTGTGTCTCAATTCAGGGTCAGCATCCTTCGAAGCCTGCATTTGAAGGCCAGTTACGTCATAGCACTGCCCAAAGGCTTGTCCCAATTCGCTAAAATTCGAAGGACACTCCAAATGCGCCCTACTTTTAGCTGATTCGAAGGATGCATTGCTACTATCCTTCCCGTACTTCTGTGTTCTATAGGATGCTTTGCGTGATGCTGCAAAGGATCCTGGGAAGTCAGCTGAAATGGCGGCATCTACTGGCAAAGACACAACATATAAATTTAAGTATTCAAACATCACATAACATAAAACATTACGTTTTTATCATAGGTGTTAAGTTTTGTGTGTTTTATTTTTTGTCAACCACAACTCTGCCCAAACTTTCGAAAAACCGCTTGCTCATCTCATCTGGAGGACTCAAAGGACCACTCGATTCTCATTTCCATGATTTTTCTCTTTATTTTCTTGAGATCTTTGGAAAATGATAGAACAGCTTGAAAACCTTAAAAATAAACAAAGAACAAGTGTTAATTTTTAGACACAAAGCAAAGACATTTAGTTTCAAGTTTGTTTTTTTTTGTTTTTTTTTACCAATTTAACTCAGATTGTAGTACAAACTTAACAAATAGTCATGGAGCGTATAACTCCAAAAAAATGTAATCTTAGTTTGTCTTTGTTTCTCCTACCAGTTGCGTCTCAGAGATGAATACCAGTTGTGGTCGTGCTGTCCTTCCACCAGCATGTGAGAGAGAGTCCACAGGGCTCCTCCCCATTTTATTGCTTCCTGTGAACATCCTGAGATTTGGGCTGAACCAAATTGTGGGCTCACCCCCTACATATTTGGGGTGCATCCTAAGAATATGTGTGTCTGTCCTATGCGTTTGTGAATTTAAATTGGCTTTAACACAACAGTAGAGTTTTTACTTAGTTGAACATCCAACGCCATGGTTGGATGGCAAACCAATGGTTAGCTTGATGCTATACAAACGTCACTTCTGGGGTTGGCCAGCGGTAGGGAACAGCAGTGACGCAACCAGGAAATACGCCGAAGGCTAGACCGTCCCATTTGGTTACTAGGGTGGTAGGTTTGGGTTTGTCCTCCTTGGCCGGATCCTTCGAAGGACCCACCTTCCGATGGAGGACGCATCCTCTGAAGGATGAGGATTGAGACACAGCCTTTGTGTGTTTTTAAGGCAAACTCTTTTTACATCTGCAGTTTTTTTTTTAGTTGTACATGATGTTAAAAAACAAAACATCTTGGAGGTGCTCTAAGAACTCACTGAGATAACATTGTTTATTCAAGCCAAATTCACACTTTTTTTTTAAACTTTGTATTTAGCCACAGCTGCTTTGGTTCAAACTGACGGAAGTGTGTCTGCAAATCTGTGACAAATGGCCCCTCTTACCACCACGACACCGCAGGAGTTCAAAGTGAAGGCAGGGCTGCATGAAAGATCAACCTTGATGTTTGCAGACGAAATTGTGATCTGTAGTCTGAGTGGGGAGCAGGTGGAGGAGATCAAGAAGGTCCAGGATTGTAACTACTTTGAGTCAACAAACAAGTTGGACAAAAAGTCAGCAAGAAAGAAACAAAAGAGGATTATCAGGAATGAAAGGAAATGTGTAGAAAGCAGTGGTGAACACTGAGGTTGGAAGTGCCAGGAAGGAGAGCTAGAATCAGACTAAAGAGGAGATTGATGGATGCAGTGAAAGAGGACATGAAGTTACTGATGCACCAGCAGGTTGTGATATAGTTTAGTTCATCAATACTTTCATGACTTTCCTGCCATGCTGTTACAAACTCCAGTTAACTCCTTCACTGGATTCTTTCTTATTACAGATACCAAGGAAGTGGATAAAAACAGTCAAGATGTAAGAGTCACCACATTAAGTGTTTCTTTATTTCCTGTATCAATTCAAAAGTGTATGAAAACTCTTACCATTAACTTCTCTCCCTGTAGAATGCAGGGGAATACCATGTTTACCAAACCATCGATGATGTGCCTGACCAGAGAATACAGAACGACATGGTATGCAGTCTTTTGCAAACGCACTGAATAAAACAATTCAGACTCTGACTAAAAAAGGATTGATAAATACAAGCACTGGTCTTTCAAATATTAACAAACTGATGTCCATATCTGTACATACATACCTATGTATTTAATATTTGAGTTTGTATAGTGTTCCTGTCATGTCAGAAAACTGTCACAGAAAGGGACACAGTTAAAGTAACTTAAGTTTCATAGTGCAATTTGGAACGCATTGTTCCGGGATGTTCATGTTATGATTTTGATCATAGATCCCATTTTCATTTCAAGGTGCTCTTGGTGTGTGTGTCTTGGTGTAACTTCATGCTTCATCTTTTATCAATCCATGCATCATTCATGCGTTTTTCAAAATAAAACAAAAGCAAAAAAAAAAGAAATGACCGCTCATTTTTCCAATATCTGTTTTGACAACCAAAATGAACGGTTAACAATTCGTTTTCCCGATTTCCAATTTTTCACTCAATGGAAAAATGGACAAAACGGATAACGGAGCGATTGCCCAATTTGCAGTTAAATTTGATGCAAGGTTATGTCAATTTTTTTTTAAATACTTTATGTGTCCTGTTTAGTCTTAGAAGAAAAACCCTAAAATTCTGGGTGCGCAAATAATTAGAATTTAACTGTAAAAAACTCATTCTCATTGCCACATCCATCTCCCATGAACATTATCTCTTCCATGAACAGTCATCAGCTCAACACAGTTTTCTTTTTCTTCTGTGTGGAACAGTAGACCTAGGTGAACAGCTCTCTTTTTTCACTGTGTTACTTCCTTTTCCAGGTGTAATTCCTGTCACGTTTTGTAGCACTGATTAGCTGTTTGTCATTCAAAACATTGCATTAGAACAGGACTACTCAAAGTTGAGAGAGTACCCCCGATTCAGTCTTGACTGCTGCAGCGGTTCCTCATTGGCACTGTAGGGGTGGTGGGGGCAGGGACACAAAGAACTTTGGGCAGATCTACAAATTGGTCCCCCCCACCTTCACTGAGGGATAGCAGGGGTCTTCTACGGCAGGGGACCATAGTCTGAGAGAGTTTCTGTGCAAGACATTGTCTTTCCCTCCCCGCTCTGGCCTCACTCTGTACACCAATCAAAAGTCCCCCACTGTTGCTAATATAGTGTGGGGCTCTGGGTCCCATCCAAGTGTGGTCTCAGCAGAGACAGACAGTCACTCTCTACTGTCACCCTCCTTTCGTCTGCTCCATGTTATTTTATAGTTGAAGGAAAACCTGCAGCGAGCCCCTCTTGTCAGAAGACACTGACAGTAGCTGAGCTCCTGGCCAAGAAAAGTCAAAATTCACCTGCTGAGGTTAAAGTCAAGTGTTTCTACACTGTTAAGCTTGGATATCTGGATTATCCCTCTGCTCACAGTGACGCACAAGCCATGATGATAGAAGTTGAGTAACTACCAGAGGAGATTGCTCTGAGACTGCAAGGGAAGCTCAGCTTCCCCTAAAATGTCAGAAAATAAGGGGTCAAATAAATCATTTTCTGTACTGTTGCACACATGGACGATAAGAAGAAGGTCCAGGCGTACTTTTGTGGTTTTCACAGTACCATGGCTCAAAACGGGTTGAAAACACTGTTGTAGACACTGTGAAACACTTGGAAATGGCAGTATCACCTTTCCCCTCATCATGAACCGCCACCTCCTTCGGTCTGAGCTAAAAAAATAAATTCTCTTTCAGACACATGCTTTGACAAAAGGTAACAATGATCAAAGACTGTGAATATGTGCTCAGTACTAATATCAGTGTAAGTACTTCAGTTTCTTTAAATCAATGTTTTTTTTTAAGTTGTGCAATTTTATCACATCAGTGGGAAGAAAAAAGTGGCCGTAGATACAATGTAAGTAGAAGCATTTTTTGCAGTCATCAGTGATTATTGCAGCCATCCTGCCAGTTCTTTGGATTCAGACACTTTTTCATTTCATTTTTATTGCTTTATAGGAAACAGAGCATTGCCATCTGTGAGTAATAAGGGTATCCTTTTGTTCACAAATACAAATACAACACACTAAACTGTATTTTCTTAGTGATAAGTTATTGTGTAGTTGCATTGGAGAACACTGAGGTTTATAAAATCTTCCCTTTTGCAGACGCATGCAGTGTAGCACCTCCTGTATCTTGTTACCAGGAGTTTCATTGATAAAATGTGATATCATCAAACATTTATCAGTGCTATTTAGATTTTGTTAAATTTTTGAATATGAAGTACATTATATTTTAGGCTTGCTTTATATATTTACATATTCCGGTAGTGAAAAATGGGGAGGTCAAAGATATTAGCCCACGTGATGAGGTGGTCAATAATATTATCCTACATGTGAAGTTTTGCTTTCAAGACACAACTAATTAACAAATCATCTTTCAAACCACAACTGTGCAGTCAATTGGCTTCATGTCAACATCTCAGCATAGAAGGACTCCAACGAACAGGGCACTTGAACACGTCATTGATAGGGACTACTTTTACTCACCATGCCCAAGACAAGGGAAGTAAGTTTTAGCTCAAACCGAAGGAGGTGGAGGTTCATGATGAGGGGAAAGGTGATAATTCCATTTCCAAGTGTTTCAGTGTCTACAACAGTGTTTTTCAACTTGTTTTAAGCCATGGCATAAAAAACATTCCATGGCACACCACCGACCAAAAATATTCAGACACTTTTTAGACTAATAATAATAATAAATGTCTTTATTTATATACTCATTGTGAAACCTCGGCCTGTTTAGATACACACCAAGCTGATATCCTGGGAGGAATTGATGGAGGAAAATAGGCTTACATTCCTTTTAAAGCTTTTTTTGGAATGTTATTAATTTTAGACCAATCAGGTGAAATTGGCTAATTTTTCACAGCACACCTGACATTATCCTACGATGGCATACTATTGTACCGTTTAGAGAACCTCTGTACATCGTTATCAAGTACAAAGAGACACATTCAGTGAGAAACAAACCTGGACATGGTCAAGGAAAAGAGAGGAAGGTAGTCAGAGATGTCAGCAAGAAGCCCCAGACACCTGCCAATATGATTGTTGCTGACCTGGCCTCCTCTGGAGATGATGTATAGAAGGAACACAGGTTTGAGGGCTCTTCATCATGGTGGGCTTCAGTTCCATCGTCCCAGAAGAGCATCATTAGTCATAAATTGACTCATCAAAGCCAGACTGAGATTTGCCCTTCAACATTTGAAAGGTAAAGATGAGATCTGGAACTCTGACACCAAACTGGAACTGTTTGGGCACCAGGATGTTGCTTACACTTGGCCAAGAAAAGAGAGGCCTTCAAACCCAAGAACACAGTCCCCACAGTTAAACACTGAGTTGAGAGCATTTTGCTGTTGGGCTGTTTTGCAGCCTGAAGCACATTGATCCTTGTTTGGGTGCATGGCATTATTAAAATTATATTAAACTTTTGAGGGATAATGCGCAGAAATCTGCTCTGTAGTCTAGCCATATGTTGTTGCTTGGTCTTCCAACAAGACAATATCTCAAAGCATACTTTGAAATGAGTCCAACAGTTCCTGAACAATACCAAAACTGAGGTCTTGGAGTGGCGCACACCAAGCCCAGACCTCAATCATATTGAGAATCTGTGGCGGGTGCTCAACTGTCCATGCTTGGAAACCATGCAATTTGGACCAGCTGGAACAATTTCCAATGGAATACTGGCCTAAAATCTAAAATCTCTCAGGAGACCTGTGTCTACCTAGTAAAGAACAACTCTAAGAGGTTGTGTTCAGTTGTGGTTCAGAAAGGGTGCACTATTGACTATTACGGACCAGGGGGCTAATAATTTTGGATGTCACATTTCTGCCCTTTCTTGTTTCAACTCAGTGTATCAATAAAATATGTTTTAAGTATGAGATGTGTGACACAAATTGTTAAAATGTTTTGGTTTTTTTTCCTGTTTTGCATTTATTTTCTTCTCATTTTTTCAGAAGGAGAGTAATAAAAACAAACATTAAGGGGCTCAAATAAAGCTAAGAACAAATGTTTAACATCCCTCATTGTAAATACATTGTTACGGGTCCGAGTGGCTCGGGAGACCCGTGGCATACTCAACGGACAGGTGAAAAAGTTTAAACTCAAAGAACCAATAAGGGCTGTGGGCGCCGGCCAAACAGAACTAAAGAGGGAAAAACGGACGAGGCCAGCCCACATAGGAGCGTAGGACCCTATCCGAATTTCGGCTACCTAACCTGTATTTTTCAAAATAACTGAATCTACACCAAAGTTGAACAAAATCCGAAAACAGGACTACCGGTCAACCACAGCCCAAACTAAAACAAAAAAACCATATGAGTCCTAGTAACCCATAAGCAAGGGATCACCCGTCAAGTGGAGGGAAAAAAAATATTAAATTAATAAACAAACCTGGGGAGGAGCGAACAGGGGAGGAGAGGAAGGGTTGCACGTAACGTACATTATGATCAGTTATTAATAATTTTCAAAGGATCTAAAGATGTTCAACTTACAGACGAGGATGATGACACACAGCAAATGTTCAGCCATGATGAAGGTGTCCTCTTGTCTAGTGTCTTTGTGACTGCATCAACTTTCATCACCTCTGACTTCTGTGAGAGGACGCACACGGGGAACCCACAGCGAGTCAGTTATTAATTCTTTACTGTATATACAGCTCTAGTTTTTTGTTTATTTAAAAGTCAACTGACAGTCATCTGAATGTGTCCTAGATACAACTCTACAGGTTTTCAACCAAACTGCTCACAAGCGGTGCCGCACATCATCTGCTGGTTAGGTGCATTTCGTCTCACTCACATTGTCAAGTCTCTTTTAATAGAGTGTGGTGCAATGCTCTTGAGAATATTTAAAACCATAACCAGAAGTGATGCATCTATAGAAACATTACAAAATGTGTGACCAAGATGTGTGAATCATTTTGTAACTCATAACTGTAAACTCGTACACTGCAGTCAAGAGGATTCCACGTACCAACCTAAGAGCTTCACAATGTGAACACTGCGTTAAACGTTAAAATGTAATGAACTGTGTTAGTTACAGTATGTGATTAAATCCTTGTCCACAACAGCCACATTTTTTTTCATTAAACTCATCAAAGTTACACCTGTTCGACGCGTCTTCGTCCGCACTGCGATTTCTTTGACCAATGCCCTAACGGGCAGTATATCGTAACACCTCCTCAACACCTCTCTTCTCTCTGACTAACTTAGAGTGGCTCTCACTCAGTGCATTGCTTATCCAAGGCCATGTGTTTTTTTTTTCTTCATTTAAACTGAGCCCATATGGCCATAACATGCTTAGGGCCAGTAGACACATTGGGTGTGTGCAGTGACTCCAGGTGTTAAATCCAGTCAGGATGATTGTTATCTCTGAATAATAGTAATAAAAAATACACAATAAAGATGTCAGAGGTTTCTGTTGTCTGAACAAAATACCAGTCTGCTCTGGGTATGGAGCAAGTTTGGTCAATATTATCCTTTCAGCTTTTTAAATTTGCCATTACTGTGAATGTTTGAACATTTGAAAAGCCATCTCCCAATAAACATTTGTGAAAGCTTCATTGAAAATGATTGCATGCTCTTTTTGCAGTGCAAGATTGCCTGACATTTATAGATGAAAACAGGAAGCAAAGTGTGTCTACATGAGGGAGAAGAAGGTGGTCAGTTCTCACCAGCCAATGATCTGGTTCACCACTTGGGACATACTCAACATTTGTTCTCATGGCCTGCAAAATAAAATATGAATATATGTATATAACATTTCACAGTGTTACGTGGGATCTTTGAAGGACTTAAAAAAAACAAATGGAGAGATGGTGTAGTCGAGGAGTTGCTTGGAATTTATTCAAAGCTTGAACAATATCTGAAAAAAATTCAAAACATACAGGCAAAAAAATGACAGCTGCGGCGCTCTGCTTTAGCTCACCGCTGCTCAACACTCTTTCTGCTACTGCCAGAACAGCCACCTTTTAAAGGTAAAGCTCCTCCCCCTGAGCCAGGTGACCAATCAATTAGTCAATCAACGCAAGTTACACAGTTAAATCAGCAATAATCATCTTACAATATAGTTTACCAACACAAAACTGAAATGTCAACCGTACAATGGTCTTATGTAAACATGGAAATCAAAAACAATTGCTCAAAAAAACAAAAACCCGATCACATGAGAACAGGACCCACCCAGGGACTGCATATAATGCTGGGGAATCCTTTGCATTTGTTTGACGGGTGACACATGCGGAAATGGTGCATTGCATGCAAGTAAATGTATGTATGCTATGTATGCATGTGGGGCTTAAAGCATTACAGGGACCAAGTGTGCACCCTAGGTCTTGCTGCCAAGCTGTGAACAGGAGAAAGGAATCTTTAACATGATTTAGAAATATAAAACAAGCTGAGGAAAAACTAGTGTGGCGTGTGTGTGTGTGTGTGTGTGTGTGTACATGTGTGTTTTATTTAAGATCCCTAGTTCTGAACTAATATCAGCTCCAAATAAGTCATACGCAATATTTTCACAAATCTTCAAATCTTCATCAAATCTTCTGGGACATTCAATATGTGAGGCCATTAAACTTACAGTTCTTATTTGGGCATAGGAGCTTCTGTTCTGCATTTCAGTGAGAGAACTTCAGCGTCACTCTGTGGTTTTCCTGTGTGCATTCTCTCTCAGACAGAGAGGTCAGAAGACATTGGATCAGTCAGACTATCAGTCTAGCATGTAGTGGCAGCTTCATCATGGCCAAGTGTCTGCTGTTTGTCATCCTCATCTGTAAGTTTAACCTTTGTTAGATTATCTGAAAGTATTAATAAATTCTATTTCTTATAGCCTTGCTATATTATTGTTTAGCCTCACTGTCAATCCTAGCTTTTCTTTTTTGGTTCTTTGTTCTAAAAAATGTATTCTAATAACTGTTGCACTGTGGTTTTCTATCTTTTTTTGTAAGAGCCACATATAATTCGGGAACTTCACAAAATCTTTGTGTTGTTAACCCTAAAGCAAACAATTATTTTCAAATTAAGAAGAAGATACCAACATACTTTTTCTTAATAAAAAATATTTACCATGCTCACATATTTTCAACAGATATTCTTTGCAAGACTCAATGTGAAGGTCAGTATCTGAACCTTTCATTGATGCTATAATCTATAAATAAATGATGCCATACAGCCTGTTAGAAGCGTGACCATAATTACAAAATATATGTGTACATCTTGTCTCTGCCATTCCAGATCCTCCACCTCAACTGAGGGTGTATCCATCTTGGATCTCAGCAGAGACTCACTCAGTCACACTGTGGTGTCAGCCTCCATCATCTGCTCCTGTGGCTCAGTGCTATTTCTCAATTGAAGGAGGAGAATCTTTTCCGAGCTCCTCCTGTTGGAAGACACTGACACTAACTGAGTTTCTGGTCAAGACAGGTCAAAGTTCACCTGCTGAGGTTAAAGTCAAGTGTTTCTACACTGTAAGGAAGGGAGATGCATATTCTTCATCTCAACACAGTAGCACACTGACCATGTACATACAGAGTGAGTAAAAAAATAAACTTGTGAATTTAACCTTTTTAAAGGGTGAGTGGAGAGTGCAGAGTGACTGGATGTTCAGATATTTAAAATTTAAGAGTTAGTTCTCTGCAGTTAGAGTGAGTGACTGTGTTCCTAATTTTATTGTATATTATTATGCAATGTAAAATTATTGTATTGTGTTTATGTTTTCTTCGAGTAATTACTTATTCATTGAAAAAATAACTTTTTTTTTTATTAAGTTTAAGTTAAAATTTATGGTCTGGTTGATGATGTACAAAAATATTAAGCTTCTCACTTTTTTGCAACATAACATAACAGGACATGCAGTAAAATACCTCTTTGTACTTTTGAATGCATTCTGTAGGTGGACCACCTCAGTTGAGTGCTCAGATTTCCTCTGGTGAATATGTTGTATTTACATGTTCTCTGCCTGGATCTGTGATCAAAGACATAACCTGTAACCTGTATTTTGGAGATGGAACCATTCAGAGGCCAAATTTAAGAAGCAGCAGAAGCAGAATGGATAATTATTGGTTTTGTCAGTTTTATGCCTCAATCAATGACCTGCTGAGACTCTCACCTCAACAAAGCCACGCCAGCTGTGATTACAGTTTGAAAGGTGATCCCAGCACCTTGTCTCCTCGTAGTGAACAATTCAACTTGGCAGGTAAATAAAACATTACATGACGACATAAACTGCTCAGGATTCATTGGATGTAGTGCAGACAACCCAGTTCAGAGCGAGAAAACAATGTATTTGGCTCAGTTTTGATGATGATATTGCAGCATCAGAGGCAGACACACTACACTGTACTTAATCAGAGTTTGTCATGTCACCAACTCCGGAGTTTTAGGTTTTTGTGTAGCATAAATCTAATGGAATCATGATACAGTTTAGAGTATGAAGTTCTCTCTTTGTAAATGTAAATATTCTGGAGAGCGAATCAGCAAGGACCTCCACTCAACCATCACTGACACAGACTACAAGCCAATCCAGCTCTACAGTCCAAGTTCAGTGGAGGACATCATCACCCACCACTTCAGTGAAAGGTAGGGCTGTTTAGCCTGGTGCATTGAGCAATTACACCTTCATAGCTTTAAACTTGGTGATCACCATTCATGACTTTATCATATTCCTGCTTTCTTATGAAACTGAGCTCTTCCAGAGAGTTGGAAAGTAGTAAAAACGACAAATCCATCTTTACACTGGACAGTGTGGAAGTAGTGTGACAGGGCACAAAGTCTGAGGCTAAAGTTAAAGTGTCCACATTGAAAACATGATGCAGCCCTAGCATTGCTACAAAACCCACAGCATTGTCACCTTCGTAGCACTAAAAGTGCATTAAAAATGTGAGCTGTGACTATTTTTGTTGTATTTGTCTTGGGCAGGTTTGCTTGTTGGTGGCACTGTTCAAATCTTGACTACCTCTCAGATACCTGTTGGAGCAAAGTCAGGTGAACTGCTCTGGTTTTGTCTTTACTTGTTGTTGGAGTAATTTTCAAAAATAAATATTTCTATATAATCTATATTTCCATGTATTTAGTTTGTTATAATGCCTCATGTTTATATATGTAATTCAGTCTTTTCATCAGTTGCTTTTGCACTGGAGGTGAATGTGACAAATATTTGTGTCTCCTTAAACAGACAACAACATAGTCAAGATCATAGCAGGTGTGACTTTTATTGGAGCAGCTGTTGGCGTCATTTTCCTTGGATGGCTATTCATAAAAAAGGGTAGGTCAAATAAAACCTCCACGTCTTTTAACCTTTAAATTAAGAGAACGTTAAAGAATCTGTGCTCATCAATACCAGATTATGGTCAATTCTTGTGGCCTGTAGATGAGTTTAATCTAACCTGCCACATTCTCAACTCTAACTTTATCAAACTAAACACTAAAGAAAATGAGCATTTACTGAAAGCAGGGGGTCTTTAGCCTGGTGCAAGTTAAGTTCAAGCTCAAGAGAAACTGTGCAACATTTTTATGAAAATTATAAAGCTTCAGAGATGTTGTGGTACGTTATTAATATGTTACGCCCCCTGCAAACAAGCCATTGTGCCTCCTGGCCGATTCTGGACACCATTGTTGTCCCAGATCCTGTTTCACGGCCAACAATGAGAAACAAGTCTATGAAGGTTCTCAGTCTTCTACACCGTTGTTTTGAATGTTATAATAATTGGTATAAAATCTTTTGAATGTTTAATAATAAATCTAACATTAATTAACCAAAACCATGGGAAATATTTAACTGCTCCTCGGCACAAAGAAACAAACACACACACCCATCCAGGTAGCAGTAGCTTGCTGCGAGAACCAGCCATTACTAGCTAGCACTAAGTTTGTACGACAGCAATGTGCACCATGAACCTCAAGGGGGAGCATTAGAGACGACATGTATGACTGTTTAAGTGAACTTTGATTAAAAAAAAAAGAAGAAGAAGAAGAAAAAAAAAATCAGTACCCAAGCCAGTGTGTGTATGAATAAATGAAGACACTATATTGTATTATTAGTCTAAAAAGTGTCATTTTAGAATATTTTTGGTTGGTGGTGTGCCAGGGAAATGTTTTTATGGCATGGCTCAAAACTGGTTGAAAAACACTGTAGTAGACACTGTGAAACACTTGGAAATGGCACCTCCTTCTGTCTGAGCTAAAACCTCGGCTGAAAAATTGATCTTGTTCTTCTTGCTCTCTTTCAGACACATGCTTTGACAAAAGGTAACAATGATCAATGACTGAATATTTGCTCAGCAGTAATATTAGAGTAAGTGTTTAGTTTCTTTTTTTTAATCATTATGTTTATTTAACATGTTGTACAATCTCATCACATCAGTGGGAAGAAAAAAGTGGCCGTATATACAATTTAAGTAGAAGCATTTTTCGCAACCATCAGTGATTATTGCAGCACATCCTGCCAGTTCTTTGGATTCAGACACTTTTTCATTTCATTTTTATTTCTTTACAGGACACAGAGCATTGTCATCTGTAAGTAATCAGGAAATCATTTCATTCACAAATACAAATACAACACACTAAACTAAACTGTATTGGTTTGTATTGTAATACCTCCTGTATCTTGTTACCAGGAGTTTCTGTTTATATTGTGTGGCTCCTCTAACATAATGTGAATCAGAACGAGAATGCCTTAAATTTTTTCGTGAGATCTTGTACTTTCTGAATTCAAAGTTGTGCAGATTTTTGAATTTTGATCGATGGTGAGCAATGATCTAAGCCATGGGTGTCAAACTTACTTGGCGAGATGATTTTGCAAAGTATAAAATCTGCAATTTTTCAACGAAAGAAACTGCTGTTCTAAATGTGTCCACTTGATGTCACAATATAATTTCTACTTCCAAACAAACTTAATACTGGGGCTGAGCAAGTGGGCTCAAGTACAGCCACTCACGTCTCCT
>NW_027466100.1:2272500-2280000 GCF_046127955.1 Nelusetta ayraudi | reverse complement strand
CTGACTGACACTGTGTAAATTTTCATTTTATTTTTGTTTCCTTCTAGGACACAAAACATTGTCATCTGTAAGTAATCAGGAGATTTTACAGTTGAGGCCAAAATGATAAGCCCCACTAGAATGATGGAACATTTTCCTAATATGATTCCTAATGTTTGCAGCATTGATACATTGTGATATCATCAAACATTCATCCGTACTATTTAGTAGCTTTTGTTACATTTTTGAATATGAAGTACATTATATTTTAGGCTTGCCTTATATATTTACATATCGTGAAAATGGGGTGGTCAAAGATATTAGCCCACATGATGAGGTGGTCAATAATATTATCCTACATGTGAAGTTTTGTTTTCAAGACACAGCTAATTAACAAATCATCTTTCAAACCACAACTGTGCAGTCAATTGGCTTCATGTCAACATCTCAGCATAGAAGGACTCCAATGAACAGGGCACTTGAACACGTCATTGATAGGGACTACTTTTACTCACCATGCCCAAGACAAGGGAAGTAAGTTTTAGCTCAGACAGAAGGAGGTGGAGGTTCATGATGAGGGGAAAGGTGATAATGCCATTTCCAAGTGTTTCAGTGTCTACAACAGTGTTTTTCAACTTGTTTTAAGCCATGGCACAAAAAACATTCCATGGCACACCACCGACCAAAAATATTCAGACACTTTTTAGACTAATAATAATAATAAATGTCTTTATTTATATACTCATTGTGAAACCTCGGCCTGTTTAGATACACACCAAGCTGATATCCTGGGAGGAATTGATGGAGGAAAATAGGCTTACATTCCTTTTAAAGCACAGTGACTCGATGGTGGAATGTTATTATTTTTAGACCAATCAGGTGAAATTGGATAATTTTTCACGGCACACCTGAAATTATCACACGATGGCACACTATTGTACCGTTTAGAGAACCTCTGTACATCGTTATCAAGTACAAAGAGACACATTCAGTGAGAAACAAACCTGGACATGGTCAAGGAAAAGAGAGGAAGGTAGTCAGAGATGTCAGCAAGAAGCCCCAGACACCTGCCAATATGATTGTTGCTGACCTGGCCTCCTCTGGAGATGATGTATAGAAGGAACACAGGTTTGAGGGCTCTTCATCATGGTGGGCTTCAGTTCCATCGTCCCAGAAGAGCATCATTAGTCATAAATTGACTCATCAAAGCCAGACTGAGATTTGCCCTTCAACATTTGAAAGGTAAGGATGAGATCTGGAACTCTGACACCAAACTGGAACTGTTTGGGCACCAGGATGTTGCTTCCACTTGGAGAAAAACGGGAGACGCCTTCGAACCCAAGAACACAGTTCCCACAGTTGAACACTGAGTTGAGAGCATTGTGCTGTTGTGCAGTTGAGCAGCCTAAAGCACATTGATCCTTGTTTGGGTGCATGGCATCATTAAAATTATATTAAAATTTTGAGGGATAATGCGCAGAAATCTGCTCTGTAGTCTAGCCATATGTTGTTGCTTGGTCTTCCAACAAGACAATATCTCAAAGCATACTTTGAAATGAGTCCAACAGTTCCTGAACAATACCAAAACTGAGGTCTTGGAGTGGCCCACACCAAACCCAGACCTCTGTGGTGGGTTCTCAAAGTGAATATCCAATTCTTGGAAACCATGCACTTTGGACCAGCTGGAACAATTTCCAATGGAATACTGGCCCAAAATCTCTCAGGAGACCTGTGTCTACCAAGTAAAGAACGACTCAAAGAGGTTGTGTTCAGTTGTGGTTCAGAAAGGGTGCACTATTGACTATTAAGGACCAGGTGGCTAATCATTTTGGATGTCACATTTCTGCCCTTTCTTGTTTCAACTCAGTGTATCAATAAAATATGTTTTAAGTATGAATCTGAATGTGTCTTAGATACAACTCTACAGGTTCTACAAGCGGTGCCGCACATCATCTGCTGGTTTGGTGCATTTCGTCTCACTCCCATTGTCAAGTCTATTTAACCCTCCTGTTATGTTCGTTTGTGAAGAACAGCAATGATGTTCCCGGGTCAATTTGACCCGCAACATAACAGGAGGGTTAAAGAGAGTGTGGTGCAATACTCTGAGAACATTTCAAACCATAACCAGAAGTGATGCATCTATAGAAACATTACAAAATGTGCTCGACCAAGTTGTGTAAATCATTTTTTAACTTGTAACTGTAAACTCGTACACTGCAGTCAAGAGGATTCCACATACCAACCTAAGAGCTTCACAATATAACCACTGCAAATATTCTGTTCAACTCATGGAGATAAAGATCTGCCATATGAGATCAGCTCACAAGACCACTGACTCTTGTCAATAAAAATCTGCCAACACTTCTGCAAGAGATTTAACGTTAAAATGTAACAAACTATGTTAGTGACAGTATGTGATGAAATTAAATCATTGTCCACAACAGCCACGTTTTTTTCATTAAACTCATCAAAGTCGTAACACCTCCTAACACCTCTCTTCTCTCTGACTAACTTAGAGTGGCTCTCACTCAGTGCATTGCTTATCCAAGGCCATGTGTTCTTTTTTTTTCTTCATTTAAACTGAGCCCATATGGCCATAACATGCTTAGGGCCAGTAGACACATTGGGTGTGTGCAGTGACTCCAGGTGTTAAATCCAGTCAGGATGATTGTTATCTCTGAATAATAGTAATAAAAAATACACAATAAAGATGTCAGAGGTTTCTGTTGTCTGAACAAAATACCAGTCTGCTCTGGGTATGGAGCAAGTTTGGTCAATATTATCCTTTCAGCTTTTTAAATTTGCCATTACTGTGAATGTTTGAACATTTGAAAAGCCATCTCCCTATGAACATTTGTGAAAGCTTCATTGAAAATGATTGCATGCTCTTTTTGCAGTGCAAGGTTGCCTGACATTTATAGATGAAAACAGGAAGCAAAGTGTGTCTACATGAGGGAGAAGAAGGTGGTCAGTTCTCACCAGCCAATGATCTGGTTCACCACTTGGGACATACTCAACATTTGTTCTCATGGCCTGTAAATTCATTAAGACGAAACAAAATATGAAGATAAATTATATGTATAAAATATTTCACAGATTCACATGAACACTTTACCCAAAGATCACTAGTTCTGAACTAATATGAGCTCCAAATAAGTCATACACATTATTTTCACTAATCTTTGGTGTTTTGTTTATTTTGGGTTTTCCTGTGAGAAAAACGTCAGTGTTACTCTGTGGTTTTACTGTGTCATTCGCTCACAGAGAAGTAAAGATAGACACAGCGAAACATCTGCTGTTTGTCATCCTTATCTGTAAGTTTAACTTTGTTACATTGTTTGAAATCATTAATACATTCTAATTCCAATGAACATTTGATGGAAAAGCAGCATTGCGACATTAGTGTTGAGCTTCACCCGCGCTCACAGATTTTCTTTTCTTTTGTTCCCTGTTCCAAAGAATGTGTTTGTATTTCTTTACACTGTGCTTTTTGTCATGGAACACTTGGTTATAGCAGGTGTCAAATTTACTTGTAAATAACAATGTACTTTTTTCATGGGGGTGTGTGTGTGTGTGTGTGTGTGGGGGGGGGGGTCATTTTTACCATGATTATACATTTTCAACAGCTTTTCCTTGCAAGGCTCAATCTGAAAGTCAGTGCCTGAGCAATTTATTGGTGTTATAATCAATACATGGATGCTGTGTCCTGTTAGAAGCGTGACCATTAATAAAGAAATGTGTGTCCATCTTGTACTTTCCAGATCCTCCACCTCAATTAACCTTGTATCCACCAGTGATCTCAGCAGAGATACACTCAGACACACTCCGTTGTCAGCTCCTGTGTCTGAGTAGTGTTATGTTATCATTGAAGGAGGAGAATCTTTTCCAAGCTCCTCTTGTTGGAAGACACTGACACTAACTGTGTGTCTGGTCAAGACAGGTCAAAGTTCACCTGTTGAGGTTAAAGTCAAGTGTTTCTACTTTAAACAGTCAAATGTTCACTTTAGGGGGGAAAGAAATCCCCTGACAGGAAAGAAAGCATCAAAATTGCAAACATCTCATACAACTTTGCTTTTATCTCTTCATCTACTTGGTGTTTTTGTCTTTCAAATGTGAACACATCATTAGTTTCAAATCTTCTGGGACATTCAATATGTGAGGCCATTAAACTTACAGTTCTTATTTGGGCATAGGAGCTTCTGTTCTGCACTTTAGTGAGAGAACTTCAGCGTCACTCTGTGGTTTTTCTGTGTGCATTCTCTCTCAGACAGAGAGGTCAGAAGACATTGGATCAGTCAGACTATCAGTCTAGCATGTAGTGGCAGCTTCATCATGGCCAAGTGTCTGCTGTTTGTCATCCTCATGTGTAAGTTTAACCTTTGTTAGATTATCTGAAATTGTTAATAAATTCTATTTCTTACAGCCTTGCTATATTATTGTTTAGCCTCACTGTCAATCCTAGCTTTTTCTTTTTTTTTAGTTCTGTGTTCCAAAAATGTATTCTAATAACTGTTGCACTGTGACTTTTATGCATTGTAAAACAGTTGGCTCTTTTCTTTCTTTTTTTTGTTGAAATTAAGGGCCACAAAAAATCTGGGAACTTCGCAAAAATCTTTGTGTCGTTAACCCTGAAAGAAACAATTATTTCCAAACTAAGTAGAAGATACCAATATACTTTTTCTAAATAAAACATATTTACCATGTTCACATATTTTCAACAGATTTTCCTTGCAAGACTCAATGTGAAGGTCCGTATCTGAGCCTTTCATTGGTGCTATAATGCCATACAGCCTGTTAGCAGCGTGACCATAATTACAAAAACTGTGTCCATCTTGTCTCTGCCTTTCCAGAACCTTCACCTCAACTGACAGTGCATCCACCAGTGATCTCAGCAGAGACTCAGTCAGTCACACTCAATTGTCAGCCTCCATCATCTGCTCCTGTGGCTCAGTGTTATTTAGTTATTGAAGGAGTACACTCTGTCCTGAGTTACTCTTGTTGGGAGACACTGACAGGATCTGAGCTTCTGGTCAAGTCAGGTCAAAGTTCACCTGCTGAGGTTAAAGTCAAGTGTTTCTACACTGTAAGGAACAGAGATGTATATTCTCGTTCTTCATACAGTAACATGGTGTCCATCTACATACAGAGTGAGTAAAACGTCTGTCAATTAATGACTATTTATTTGTTTATTGCAAGAATGAGTGGAGAGTGCAGAGTGGCTTGAATGCACAATATACAATGTGATGTAAGGCGCCAGGTTTTGATCTTAATATAATTTTGATCTTTCCAACTGTTGAGGGAAAATTACAATTACTATTTTTTTTTCAATTTGTGTGTGTGTGTGTGTGTGTGTGTGTGTGTGTGTGTGTGTGTTTTTTTTTTTTTTTTTAGCAGGTTTTATTTTCTGCATAGAAACTCAAGCTCAGTATCTAGACCCCCCTAGAGGTGCTGTAATGAATAAATGGACAATGTGATGGAGTCTTTTACAAGTATGAACTGTATATATTTCTGTAATTCCGCAGTATATGCATGTCTATCTCATTTTCAGATCCTCCACCTCAACTGACTTTGTATCCACCAGTGATCTCAGCAGAGACTCACTCAGTCACACTCAACTGTCATCCTCCATCATCTGCTCCTGTGGCTCAGTGTTATTTAGTTATTGAAGGAGGAGAATCTGTCCAGAGTTCCTCTTGTTGGGAGACACTGACAGGATCTGAGCTTCTGGTCAAGTCAGGTCAAAGTTCACCTGCTGAGGTTAAAGTCAAGTGTTACTACACTGTAAGGAAGGGAGATGTATATTCTCATTCTTCATACAGTAACATGGTGTCCATCCACATCCTGAGTGAGTAAAACTTCTGTCAGTTAATGACTATTTATTTGTTTATTGCAAGAATGAGTGGAGAGTGCAGAGTGGCTTGAATGCACAATATACAATGTGATGTAAGGCGCCAGGTTTTGATCTTAATATAATTTTGATCTTTCCAACTGTTGAGGGAAAATTACAATTACTATTTTTTTTTTTTCCAATTTTTGTGTGTGTGTTTTTTTTAAATTTTTAAATTTTATTTTCTGCATAGAAACTCAAGCTCAGTATCTAGACCCCCCTAGAGGTGCTGTAATGAATAAATGGACAATGTGATGGAGTCTTTTAAAAGTATGAACTGTATATATTTCTATAATTCTGCAGTATATGCATGTCTATCTCATTTTCAGATCCTCCACCTCAACTGACTTTGTATCCACCAGTGATCTCAGCAGAGACTCACTCAGTCACACTCAACTGTCATCCTCCATCATCTGCTCCTGTGGCTCAGTGTTATTTTATTATTGAAGGAGGAGAATCTGTCCAGAGTTCCTCTTGTTGGGAGACACTGACAGGATCTGAGCTTCTGGTCAAGTCAGGTCAAAGTTCACCTGCTGAGGTTAAAGTCAAGTGTTTCTACACTGTAAGGAAGGGAGATGTATATTCTCATTCTTCACACAGTAACATGGTGTCCGTCGACATACTGAGTGAGTAAATGATGAACTTGATGATGAATTTAACCTTTTTAAAGGGTGAGTGGAGAGTGCAGAGTGGCTGGATGTTCAGATATTTAAAATGTAAGAGTTAGTTCTCTGCAGTTACAGTTGATTCTGCTGTTTAAAAACAGAACAAAACCAAAAATGTGTGTTCTTCCTTCAGGTCCTGTTGAAGCTGCACCCACACTGACAGTGAATCCTCGGACCATCTCAGAGACAGAGTCAGTCACACTGAGGTGTCAGCCACCTCCAGCTGTGTCTGCTCCTCAATGTTATTTTTACACTGTGAAGGGAGGAGCCCCTAAACTGTGGCCTTGTGTGGAGACACTGAGAGGACGTGAGCTGCTCCTGATGTCACAGCAGAGTTCACCTGCTCAAGTTGAAGTCAAGTGTTTCTACACTGTGAAGCTTGGACATCTGGATAATCCCTCCAATCACAGTGACGCACAAGTCATGATGATACAAAGTGAGTGACTGTATTCCTAATTTTACTGTAAATTATTATGTAATGGAAAATTATTGTATTGTGTTTATATTTTTAGGGTAATTACTTATTCATTTAAACAATAACTTTTTATTTAAAGGTTTAAGGTAAAAAAAAAATAAATAAATAAAAAAAGAAGAACTTGTTTGTGATGTTCAAAAACATAGCTTTTCTCTTTGCTGCAACATAACCGGACATGCAGTAAAATATCTCTTTGTACTTTTGAATTCATTCTGTAAGTGGACCACCTCAGTTGAGTGTTCACCATTCTCCTGGTAGTGATGTTGTATTTGGATATTCGATGCCTGGATCTGCGATCAAAGACACAACCTGTAACCTGTATTTTGGAGATGGAACTGTCCAGAGGGCAAAATTAAGTTACAGAAGCATAATGGATAATAAGTGGTTCTGTCAGTTTTATGCCTCAATCAATGACCTGCTGAGACTCTCACCTCAACAAAGCCACGTCAGCTGTGATTACAGTTTGAAAGGTGATCCCAACACCTTGTCTCCTC
>NW_027466100.1:2260000-2267500 GCF_046127955.1 Nelusetta ayraudi | reverse complement strand
TGAAATTGGATAATTTTTCACGGCACACCTGAAATTATCACACGATGGCACACTATTGTACCGTTTAGAGAACCTCTGTACATCGTTATCAAGTACAAGGAGACACATTCAGTGAGAAACAAACCTGGACATGGTCAAGGAAAAGAGAGGAAGGTAGTCAGAGATGTCAGCAAGAAGCCCCAGACACCTGCCAATATGATTGTTGCTGACCTGGCCTCCTCTGGAGATGATGTATAGAAGGAACACAGGTTTGAGGGCTCTTCATCATGGTGGGCTTCAGTTCCATCGTCCCAGAAGAGCATCATTAGTCATAAATTGACTCATCAAAGCCAGACTGAGATTTGCCCTTCAACATTTGAAAGGTAAAGATGAGATCTGGAACTCTGACACCAAACTGGAACTGTTTGGGCACCAGGATGTTGCTTCCACTTGGAGAAAAACGGGAGACGCCTTCGAACCCAAGAACACAGTTCCCACAGTTGAACACTGAGTTGAGAGCATTGTGCTGTTGTGCAGTTGAGCAGCCTAAAGCACATTGATCCTTGTTTGGGTGCATGGCATCATTAAAATTATATTAAAATTTTGAGGGATAATGCGCAGAAATCTGCTCTGTAGTCTAGCCATATGTTGTTGCTTGGTCTTCCAACAAGACAATATCTCAAAGCATACTTTGAAATGAGTCCAACAGTTCCTGAACAATACCAAAACTGAGGTCTTGGAGTGGCCCACACCAAACCCAGACCTCTGTGGTGGGTTCTCAAAGTGAATATCCAATTCTTGGAAACCATGCACTTTGGACCAGCTGGAACAATTTCCAATGGAATACTGGCCCAAAATCTCTCAGGAGACCTGTGTCTACCAAGTAAAGAACGACTCAAAGAGGTTGTGTTCAGTTGTGGTTCAGAAAGGGTGCACTATTGACTATTAAGGACCAGGTGGCTAATAATTTTGGATGTCACATTTCTGCCCTTTCTTGTTTCAACTCAGTGTATCAATAAAATATGTTTTAAGTATGAATCTGAATGTGTCTTAGATACAACTCTACAGGTTCTACAAGCGGTGCCGCACATCATCTGCTGGTTTGGTGCATTTCGTCTCACTCCCATTGTCAAGTCTATTTAACCCTCCTGTTATGTTCGTTTGTGAAGAACAGCAATGATGTTCCCGGGTCAATTTGACCCGCAACATAACAGGAGGGTTAAAGAGAGTGTGGTGCAATACTCTGAGAACATTTCAAACCATAACCAGAAGTGATGCATCTATAGAAACATTACAAAATGTGCTCGACCAAGTTGTGTAAATCATTTTTTAACTTGTAACTGTAAACTCGTACACTGCAGTCAAGAGGATTCCACATACCAACCTAAGAGCTTCACAATATAACCACTGCAAATATTCTGTTCAACTCATGGAGATAAACATCTGCCATATGAGATCAGCTCACAAGACCACTGACTCTTGTCAATAAAAATCTGCCAACACTTCTGCAAGAGATTTAACGTTAAAATGTAACGAACTATGTTAGTGACAGTATGTGATGAAATTAAATCATTGTCCACAACAGCCACGTTTTTTTCATTAAACTCATCAAAGTCGTAACACCTCCTAACACCTCTCTTCTCTCTGACTAACTTAGAGTGGCTCTCACTCAGTGCATTGCTTATCCAAGGCCATGTGTTCTTTTTTTTTCTTCATTTAAACTGAGCCCATATGGCCATAACATGCTTAGGGCCAGTAGACACATTGGGTGTGTGCAGTGACTCCAGGTGTTAAATCCAGTCAGGATGATTGTTATCTCTGAATAATAGTAATAAAAAATACACAATAAAGATGTCAGAGGTTTCTGTTGTCTGAACAAAATACCAGTCTGCTCTGGGTATGGAGCAAGTTTGGTCAATATTATCCTTTCAGCTTTTTAAATTTGCCATTACTGTGAATGTTTGAACATTTGAAAAGCCATCTCCCTATGAACATTTGTGAAAGCTTCATTGAAAATGATTGCATGCTCTTTTTGCAGTGCAAGATTGCCTGACATTTATAGATGAAAACAGGAAGCAAAGTGTGTCTACATGAGGGAGAAGAAGGTGGTCAGTTCTCACCAGCCAATGATCTGGTTCACCACTTGGGACATACTCAACATTTGTTCTCATGGCCTGTAAATTCATTAAGACGAAACAAAATATGAAGATAAATTATATGTATAAAATATTTCACAGATTCACATGAACACTTTACCCAAAGATCACTAGTTCTGAACTAATATGAGCTCCAAATAAGTCATACACATTATTTTCACTAATCTTTGGTGTTTTGTTTATTTTGGGTTTTCCTGTGAGAAAAACGTCAGTGTTACTCTGTGGTTTTACTGTGTCATTCGCTCACAGAGAAGTAAAGATAGACACAGCGAAACATCTGCTGTTTGTCATCCTTATCTGTAAGTTTAACTTTGTTACATTGTTTGAAATCATTAATACATTCTAATTCCAATGAACATTTGATGGAAAAGCAGCATTGCGACATTAGTGTTGAGCTTCACCCGCGCTCACAGATTTTCTTTTCTTTTGTTCCCTGTTCCAAAGAATGTGTTTGTATTTCTTTACACTGTGCTTTTTGTCATGGAACACTTGGTTATAGCAGGTGTCAAATTTACTTGTAAATAACAATGTACTTTTTTCATGGGGGTGTGTGTGTGTGTGTGTGTGTGTGGGGGGGGGTCATTTTTACCATGATTATACATTTTCAACAGCTTTTCCTTGCAAGGCTCAATCTGAAAGTCAGTGCCTGAGCAATTTATTGGTGTTATAATCAATACATGGATGCTGTGTCCTGTTAGAAGCGTGACCATTAATAAAGAAATGTGTGTCCATCTTGTACTTTCCAGATCCTCCACCTCAATTAACCTTGTATCCACCAGTGATCTCAGCAGAGATACACTCAGACACACTCCGTTGTCAGCTCCTGTGTCTGAGTAGTGTTATGTTATCATTGAAGGAGGAGAATCTTTTCCAAGCTCCTCTTGTTGGAAGACACTGACACTAACTGTGTGTCTGGTCAAGACAGGTCAAAGTTCACCTGTTGAGGTTAAAGTCAAGTGTTTCTACTTTAAACAGTCAAATGTTCACTTTAGGGGGGAAAGAAATCCCCTGACAGGAAAGAAAGCATCAAAATTGCAAACATCTCATACAACTTTGCTTTTATCTCTTCATCTACTTGGTGTTTTTGTCTTTCAAATGTGAACACATCATTAGTTTCAAATCTTCTGGGACATTCAATATGTGAGGCCATTAAACTTACAGTTCTTATTTGGGCATAGGAGCTTCTGTTCTGCACTTTAGTGAGAGAACTTCAGCGTCACTCTGTGGTTTTTCTGTGTGCATTCTCTCTCAGACAGAGAGGTCAGAAGACATTGGATCAGTCAGACTATCAGTCTAGCATGTAGTGGCAGCTTCATCATGGCCAAGTGTCTGCTGTTTGTCATCCTCATGTGTAAGTTTAACCTTTGTTAGATTATCTGAAATTGTTAATAAATTCTATTTCTTACAGCCTTGCTATATTATTGTTTAGCCTCACTGTCAGTCCTAGCTTTTTCTTTTTTTTTAGTTCTGTGTTCCAAAAATCTATTCTAATAACTGTTGCACTGTGACTTTTATGCATTGTAAAACAGTTGGCTCTTTTCTTTCTTTTTTTTGTTGAAATTAAGGGCCACAAAAAATCTGGGAACTTCGCAAAAATCTTTGTGTCGTTAACCCTGAAAGAAACAATTATTTCCAAACTAAGTAGAAGATACCAATATACTTTTTCTAAATAAAAAATATTTACCATGTTCACATATTTTCAACAGATTTTCCTTGCAAGACTCAATGTCAAGGTCCGTATCTGAGCCTTTCATTGGTGCTATAATGCCATACAGCCTGTTAGCAGCGTGACCATAATTACAAAAACTGTGTCCATCTTGTCTCTGCCTTTCCAGAACCTTCACCTCAACTGACAGTGCATCCACCAGTGATCTCAGCAGAGACTCAGTCAGTCACACTCAATTGTCAGCCTCCATCATCTGCTCCTGTGGCTCAGTGTTATTTAGTTATTGAAGGAGTACACTCTGTCCTGAGTTACTCTTGTTGGGAGACACTGACAGGATCTGAGCTTCTGGTCAAGTCAGGTCAAAGTTCACCTGCTGAGGTTAAAGTCAAGTGTTCCTACGCTGTAAGGAACAGAGATGTATATTCTCATTCTTCATACAGTAACATGGTGTCCATCTACATACAGAGTGAGTAAAACGTCTGTCAGTTAATGACTATTTATTTGTTTATTGCAAGAATGAGTGGAGAGTGCAGAGTGGCTTGAATGCACAATATACAATGTGATGTAAGGCGCCAGGTTTTGATCTTAATATAATTTTGATCTTTCCAACTGTTGAGGGAAAATTACAATTACTATTTTTTTTTTCAATTTGTGTGTGTGTGTGTGTGTGTGTGTTTTTTTTTGTTTTTTTTTTAGCAGGTTTTATTTTCTGCATAGAAACTCAAGCTCAGTATCTAGACCCCCCTAGAGGTGCTGTAATGAATAAATGGACAATGTGATGGAGTCTTTTACAAGTATGAACTGTATATATTTCTATAATTCCGCAGTATATGCATGTCTATCTCATTTTCAGATCCTCCACCTCAACTGACTTTGTATCCACCAATGATCTCAGCAGAGACTCACTCAGTCACACTCAACTGTCATCCTCCATCATCTGCTCCTGTGGCTCAGTGTTATTTTATTATTGAAGGAGGAGAATCTGTCCAGAGTTCCTCTTGTTGGGAGACACTGACAGGATCTGAGCTTCTGGTCAAGTCAGGTCAAAGTTCACCTGCTGAGGTTAAAGTCAAGTGTTCCTACACTGTAAGGAAGGGAGATGTATATTCTCCTTCTTCACACAGTAACATGGTGTCCATCCACATCCTGAGTGAGTAAATGATGAACTTGATGATGAATTAAATCTTTTTAAAGGGTGAGTGCAGAGTGGCTGGATGTTCAGATATTTAAAATGTAAGAGTTAGTTCTCTGCAGTTACAGTTGATTCTGCTGTTTAAAAACAGAACAAAACCAAAAATGTGTGTTCTTCCTTCAGGTCCTGTTGAAGCTGCACCCACACTGACAGTGAATCCTCGGACCATCTCAGAGACAGAGTCAGTCACACTGAGGTGTCAGCCACCTCCGTCTGTGTCTGCTCCTCAATGTTATTTTTACACTGTGAAGGGAGGAGCCCCTAAACTGTGGCCTTGTGTGGAGACACTGAGAGGAAGTGAGCTGCTCCTGATGTCACAGCAGAGTTCACCTGCTCAAGTTGAAGTCAAGTGTTTCTACACTGTGAAGCTTGGACATCTGGATAATCCCTCCAATCACAGTGACGCACAAGTCATGATGATACAAAGTGAGTGACTGTATTCCTAATTTTACTGTATATTATTATGTAATGGAAAATTATTGTATTGTGTTTATATTTTTAGGGTAATTACTTATTCATTTAAACAATAACTTTTTATTTAAAGGTTTAAGGTAAAAAAAAAAAAAAGAAGAACTTGTTTGTGATGTTCAAAAACATATAGCTTTTCTCTTTGCTGCAACATAACCGGACATGCAGTAAAATATCTCTTTGTACTTTTGAATTCATTCTGTAAGTGGACCACCTCAGTTGAGTGTTCACCATTCTCCTGGTAGAGATGTTGTCTTTACATGTTCTCTGCCTGGATCTGCAATCAAAGACCCAACGTGTAACCTGTATTTTGGAGATGGAACTGTCCAGAGGGCAAAATTAAGTTACAGAAGCATAATGGATAAAAAGTGGTTCTGTCAGTTTTATGCCTCAATCAATGACCTGCTGAGACTCTCACCTCAACAAAGCCACGTCAGCTGTGATTACAGTTTGAAAGGTGATCCCAACACCTTGTCTCCTCATAGTGAACGATACAACTTGGCAGGTAAATAAAACATTACATGACGACATAAACTGCTCAGGATTCACTGGATGTAGTGCAGAAAACCCAGTTCAGAGCGAGAAAACAATGTATTTGGCTCAGTTTTGATGATGATATTGCAGCATCAGAGGCAGACACACTGCTGGTTGTACTTAATCTGTTTGTCATGTCACCAACTCTTCAGTTTTAGGCTTTTATGTAGCATAAATCGAAATGAATCATGATACAGTTTAGAGTATGAAATTCTCTCTTTGTAAATGTAGAGATGGTAGAGAAGGAATCAAGAAGGGCCCCCACACAAGCGTCACTGACACAGACTACAAGCAAATTCAGCTCTCCAGTCCAAGTACAGTGGAGGACATCATCACCCAACACTTTATTGAAAGGTAGGACTGTTTAGCCTGGTGCATTGAACAAAAAAATCTTTGATTGCTTTTTATTGCTTTATGCTTGGTGATCCTGCTTTCTTATGAAACTGAGCTTAGCCAATTGAGTTCTAAAGTAGGACAAATGATAAAACTATCTTTACACTATGTCGTGTAAAAGTAGTTTGACAGGACACAAAGTCTAAAGCCAAACAAGCAAGAAGCTATTTGTTTTTTTTACTGTTTGTTTTTTTTGTTATTTACATTTCCCCCCTCCAGACGGCCACATCTCATGAGAGTAGATTCACAGCTAACTTGTTCTGATTGTTATAAGATTCAGTTCATTTGTTGGAATTAAGTTTTGTCACTACATTTTCTGTATAATCCATAATTAACTACATCTATTGAATCAACTGGGTATTGGTGTTGACTGGTTTACCCTACAATGTTGAATACACTTTATAACTTTATTTCAAATGAATTCATTTTCAAAATGAATATTTCAACATATTAGTTCAGACCAAGACAGAACAATTTTGACAAAGCTTTAATGATATTGTGGCATTGATGACAGACTCACTATTGTTTATAAAGTACAAATGTAGACCATACTTTAAGCAAGTTTTTCAATATTATGATGTCAGCCTCTTGTTCTCAATTTTAGGTCTTCCTGAAGCATTAATGAATGACTGTTCTTTGTAAACATGACCCAGTTTACAGCATAACATTCTCCCTTTTGTCAAATCCTGTTGGCTGTTTCCTCATGGGTACTCCTGAAAATTAATTCACGATTGTTGTATAGTTTGGCAGAGTTTGACATCACATGCCCTCCCTCACAGAGCCCTTGCATTTCTCCTGGCTTAGGGAGCGACTCCAGCAGGACACTCAAGTACCACCTCATAGAGACTGCACTATTGGACCCCCAATCTCAAAGCTGACATTCTACCACTGGGCCACTTTCACACTTTAATTCTTCCTCTGTCAATGTAGAGATTGTAGAGAAGGAATCAAGAAGGGCCTCCACACAACCATCACTGACGCAGACTACAAGCAAATTCAGCTCTCCAGTCCAAGTACAGTGGAGGACATCATCACCCAACACTTTATTGAAAGGTAGGGTTTGCTTGTTGGTGGCACTGTTCAATTCTTGACTACCTCTCAGATACCTGTTG